>NW_007257537.1:227610-266199 GCF_000164805.1 Carlito syrichta | reverse complement strand
GGGGGGGGGGGGGGGGGGGGGGGCTGGGAGGAGTTGCAGAGGCAGGAGGTGGAGTGGGGCAAGGTGCAGCCAGGCCAGCAGGACCTGCCTGGGAGCCTGGACCCGAACCTCCCGCCAAGGCTCCTGGGTTCCCAGGGAAGCCTGCACGTGGGCTCTTTGAGCTCACCGAGCTTTGCCTTAGCGTCCGTCAGCCTCACTCATTTGCTTGTTGGTGCAATGAAGCCCAACTAATAGAAAACCACATCCAGAGGAATGGAATTTTCCTTTAAGAAGAAAAAAGAAACCCACAATGAATGGGAGCCCTGGAGATTTCACACAGGAGGTGGTGTGCTGTGGAGGTCCTTTCCGATCTCTGACAGGGCAGACCCTTGAGCTTTGTGAAGACTCTTGAGACGTCAGGGGGCAGTTGCAGTACCAGCGGCCACCAGCAGGCTGTGGTGTGGACAGTGGGCTGGCTGGGATGCTGGAGTGGTCCTGGGGTGGCTCTCCAGTCTCTGCTGCTCCCTGCCTGCGTCTTTCTCATCTTCCTCCTTTCATACTAGCAAGCTCCTGTGCCTCCTCTGCTCACCTCTTGGTCCCTGATGCTGGACCAAGGGAGTGGGCAGTGGTACTATTCCCTGAAATCAGGAGCGCTGGGTATCTGCACGTGCTCACCTCTTGAGATGCCCGGTTTGAGATTCCTGTGGGCACCTGGACAAGATCTCAGGGGGCAGGTGGACTAGGGCCCTGCATGGCATTGTATGCTAGAGTTCTTGCATGGGCAGGACACCTGCAAGAGGGCTACAGCTGGAGAGATGTAGAGGCAGCTGACAGCTATCTGGGCCCAGCAAGAATTGGGCATACTGCAGAGTGAGCTTAAAAGCAGAAAGCCAATCTGGGGAAATACTGAGACTGGGGGTCTGAATAATGAATGCAGAGCTGACATAAATGAGGCAGCCTCTAGTCATAGCTATGCTTTGGGCAGCCCCAGCTTCCTACACACATTGAGAGAAGTGAGCATTGGCCCAAGCCCCAGGTGACTGTCAGAGGACCTTGCACTGGCCAAGACTGCAGGGTTTAGAAAATTGCATGACAAATGAGTCAACAGATGATTATCTTTTGACAACTGAGTCTACCAGTGAAATTTAGATATTTAATAGATGCAAGGAACTAGTTTGTTATGTGTTTATTGACAGTTCTATCACTGCTTGCGTTTGCTTTTTTATTCTGTTATCATATCATCTTCATTTTCTCTCTCCATCCCCCATTTCATTAAAAGAAAACCATATGAAATGATTTTAACGATAGATTTTAGCAAGCAGGAAACAGGGACAACTATTAGAAATGATAGCTGATGGAGCTGGGAGATGGAGGGATTAAGGTTTACTGATATCCTTGCAGAAAGACTTGTTTCGGGTGGAAAAGTCATTGCTTATTTTCAACACTTAAAGGGTCATTGTGCTTTTAAACCTGCGTTCTGCTGTCCTTCTTCTGTGGTGTTTTCGTACACTTCCCTACCCACTCACCCCACACACTGGGGAAGAGAAAGGTAAGAGGGAAAAAGGTGGGAAGGTCAGAGGATTCTAAGGTCAGTTCTCAAAACAACATCAAGAGGGATGCCGGGTGTGGCCACAAATCAGAGGTGGTGAAGAAGGTCCCTCGGACCATGTGCCCAACATGTTTTAAGTGTGTATTTCCTTTAATTCTTTAAACACACTAGTGTGTCCCTGTCTTCCTGTTTAGGAGAATAAGGAAAGGAGAGCGGAAGTTATTACCCAGCCACTGCATCGAAATTGCAGGAAGTTCTTGAAGCAGAGGTGCAGGACATGTACATGGGAGGGGGAGTGGCCACTGGAGTCATCTGTGGTAGATTCATGTTTAGGAAGAAATTCATATATAAGTTGAGACCTGAGAATGAATGACAGGTGAAGTCGGGCGTGCTGTGGTGGGCTTGGTGTGGGGATGCATTGGCAACTGAAGCCCCAGGGAACCACAGTACAGGACTTTTGGGAACTGGAGGTGCTTAGCCTACATGAGATACTTGAAGGACACATGGACCCAGCCTGTTCTCCTGGGAGCCCTGGGATGCCATGGAGGCATGTGGCAGAATCAGGTTCAAGATTTTTAAGACATTACTTCGTCAGTTTATGGATGAATGCAGTCTAAGGTGTTTGAATTAATTTGCAGATCAAACACCTCCACATGACCATTATCGCTGTATTGATGAAGGGAAGGCCAGCTGGGGATTTAGGATTAAAAGGAGCATCATATGTATCCATGCAGCAAACGTGTGTTCCTGCTTTTATTTATTCTGTACCCAGTCCCAGTTTCTTCATCGCCCTTTTGGGGACGTTCTTTCGGTGGGTAGCATGAGGGCTTCTTTGAGTCAGCAAAGTCCCTACCAGCTGTACTGGTTGAGGCTCAGGGGAGTTTCCTGGCAGTCCTAGACTAGATCCAGAAGGTTCCCTGAAGGGGTCTCTCGCCATGTTGCTGCTTCCTCTTTTGTGTTCAGAAGCAGAAGGTAGGCAGCACACAATCAAAAGTCATCTATGTGGCTGAGAGGGAGATTTTCTTTTTTGGTACAAAGAAATCTAATCAGAGAAGTATTATGAGTGTTAGCTGGCAGTCCCTAGAAGGGAACTTCACTGGCTGGAAACTGTTCGTGGGGCAGTCAGTGGTGCCCTTCTCAAGAGGAGAAGGTGCATCTTTGCTGGTGCCCTTGAGCACTGCCCACAAGAGCACCATGCTGCCTCTCCTGTCCACAGTAGACTACACAGAGTGACCAGCCTCTGTCTTCCATGTCCATTCTTGTCATTGATCTGGCCTGGAGATGGTGGATTGAACCAACTTTTAAGAGTCATTCATGTGAATTTATGTTAAACAGATATGATCAAGTTGGAACAGACCCAGAACTGAAATCATTTTCCTGGCACATGTGTGCTCAGTCTTTCTATTTTTAGCTTATGCTTGCATGGCACTTGAGAAATTCCTGAGTTTTTTCTAATACATAGACATTTTGCTGTGGCAACACATGGAACTGACTCTCTTTCCCCCAAAATTTGTCTTTGAAAGCTTAGCCCCTTAACACTTAAAATTAGTTCATGGTAGGAAACAGAAAGTCTCCTGGTGCAAGGAAATAGCTTTTTGACTCTAGATTAGATAGTATTAGCAGATTTCATGAAAATATGTGCTGCTAGAATTGAGGGGTGTGAAATTTGGTAGTAATGAAAAGAAACAAGACGTATACCATGGGAGTGCTTGCCCGTACTTTTGTGGGAAGAAAGTGGTGACAGTGTGCCATAAGCCATGAACGTTTTCATTGAAAGGGAAATAGGCTTTCTCAGATTGCTTTGAGTTACATTTTCCCCGCTGTTGTTACCAAACTGGTAATTGTCTCAGCCATGGTGGAAACCAGTACAGTTCCCAAACTTCTAGTTTGTTCCAATATACTGTAGATCAGAGGTTCCATGTTCTCACTATCCAGAGTCGTGAAAGTTGGCTGTAGAAAATTTCACTGAATTTTTAGGTTGGGTTTTACTTGCCTGTGATTCTCAAGTATAAACCCACACAATACAGACTGTAACAACTCATCAGGAAGCCCATAGAATAGTCATCATGCACCAAGGAGTTTACATGCATTATTTCATCTAAACCTCTAGGCGAGACTAGAACAATTTCACTCTATAGACACCTCAAAGCTTAGAGACCTGACTAGGGCAGGTAAGCATGGCATATTCATTCTAGAAAGTCACATGGTCTTTATTTTTTGAATTTTTTGTTTTTATAACTTCAGAGGGCACATGTGCAGGTTTGTTACGTGGATGTATTGGGTAGTGTTGGGGTTTGGGTTTCTAGTGAACCCATTCCCCAAATAGTGAACATTGTATCCAACAGGTAATTTTTTTGTCCCTCCCCTTCCTCTTACTCTTCTGCCTTTTGTAGTCCCTAGTGTCTGTTAGTTTCTTCTGTGTGTCCATCATATTGTCCTTAAATGTGGATGGCATCATCATTTATTTAGCCATTTGTCATATTTTAGTTAAATCTCAGCTCTTTTCAATTTCTTATACTCTTTGCAGTTAGAGTACAGACTTTGTACAGTTAGAATCCAGAGAATCTAACATGCTTTCCTTCTAAAATAGAAGTTAGATAGGAAATCCTTATCCATTTTTTGTCATTTTGCTCTTGGAGCTACTGTACTTATTACTCTTTCTAGGTATTTTTGTCTGCAAGTGGTGAGAAGTTGATATTTTCTCTTTTGTCTGGTGGTTAAGTTTTGACCCTGCTGGCAAAGATTTAGGCCCATCTGGAGATGAGTAGTCTTTAAGTATGTATCTCAGCTACCCATTTGGGGAGCACTGTAGTTGGAAACAACTAGCTTTTCATTCTTCCTAATCACTTCTTATGATAGCATCAAATCAGGATGCCCGTTATAGATGAGGTGGCTTCAGAGCCAAGCTGTTGATGTGTTTTCATAACGTAGCTCTTATGCTCTGTGAAGTTATGTCAAAAAGGGCGACTTTTCTGGGTTAGGTTTTTAGGGAGCACATCTGAAGCTTTGATCTCTATTCAGTGCTTTTGTTGGCATTGGTCCCATACGAAGGTTGATTACGTTTATGTGTTGCCAGCAAATAACAGCACTGCTTGTTCCATCTGTTCTCACTGCTTTTGGACCATTCTAATTAAATCTCCCAGTCATCAGTTTTTGAATGAATGATGTTTTGTGGCATTGAGAAAGTTTGTTGGATAAACCTTTCTGGCTGCAGCCCATGCATTCATTTTATATCGTTCTGTGCCTTAAAGTTGCACCTCTAAGTATTTTTAGCAGCTAAAGAGTCATTTCTGAGAATAAAAGAGGATGGTTTCATGAGTGGCCCTTGGAATGACTGTGGGCTCCCTTCCTTTTTCTTTTCTTTCCCTGTGGTATTTGTTCATGGTGGCTTAGCCATTCTGAGCGCAGAGTTGTCTCCTTAGCAAAGCTGCTGTGTGTTCTTGTGCTTTATTTTTGCTCCTGTAGACATAGTAAATGCGTGTTGAGGAATGCTAGCAGACAGAATCCCTAGTAACCCATAAAAGATTATTTTTAGGAGACCGAGGTGAGGTCTTTCATGTGGTCATGAGGTCAATCATTCATTTTAGTTTTCTTCTATGCAGTGAAATAATGTCTGTAATAAATCTCATTCTAGTTTCCTATACAAGATGAAGCATACATTCCAAAGGATAGGATATGGATTATGGTGACACACGGGAAATGGCAACATCTATGTATTGCCGGAGAAAATATGCAGATGTTGGAAATCAGCAGACTTTAAGTCACCAAAGCCTAACTTTCTGCATGCTTCCTCTGTTACCTTTACAAGTTAACTCACCTTTCTGAGACCTTAGTTTGCTCATTTCTAAGTAGATAACCCACCTAACTTCCAGTGTTATTATGAAAAATAAAATGTCCTATGAAAAGCACCTGGTAGACAATAGGCATCTCATATATAGTAGCTTCTATTCTTACTTTCTAATTGAGCTAGAATAAAAAGATGCTCTGCCCTATTAGTCATTAGGGAAATGCCAGTTGAAACCATGATGAGATGAAACCAGAATAGTACCAGATGGCTGATATAAAAAAGACAAATAGGCTGGGTGTGGTTGGCTCACACCTGTAATCCCAGCATTTTGAGAGGCTGAGGCAGGAGTTTGAGCCCAGGAGTGTGAGCCCAGCTCAGACAGCATAGCTAGAACTTGTCTCAACAAAAAATTAAATTAAAAAAAAATTAGGCCGGGTGGACCTGTAGTTCCAGCTACTCAGGAGACTAAGGCAGAAGAATCACCTGGCCCAAGAGGTCGAGGCTGCAGTGAGCCGTGATTGTGCCACTCCACTCCAGCCTGAGCAACGGAGTACAACTCTTACTCATAAAATAAAAATAAAAATAATTAAAAAGACATAATAAGTGTTGGTGAGGATGTGGAGAGAGTGGAGCTCTCTTATATTGCTGGTGGGAATATAAAGTACTGTAGTTACTTAGGAAAGCAATTGGACAGTTTCTCAAATAGTTATGTATGGAATTACCATTTGACTTTACTCCTAGGTATCTGCCCAAGAAATGAATATGTCCATACAAAGACCTGCATGCAAATGTTTATAGCAGCGTTATTCATAATAGCCGAAATGCAGAAACAACCCAGATGTCCATCAACTGGTGATGGATAACTAAAATGGCGTGTAGTTTCTACAATGGACTACTATCCAGCACTCAAATGGGATGGACGGCTGACAGGTGTAGTGACGTAGTTGGATAGATACCCAGACATCAAAGACTACAGGTTGTACGATTTCATTTGTTTGGACCTTTTAGAAGAGCAAGACTGTGGAACAAGACAGAGAACTTATCAGTGTTGTCTGGACTGCAGTAGGAACTGAACTTGACTGCAGAAAAGCATAAGAGAACTTTCGGGGTTATGGAAGTGTCCCAAAGCTAGGTTGGGATAATGGAGGCACAGCTGTCTACATTTTCGAAGCCTAAGCAAACTACACTGAAAATGAGTGCTTTGTAATATGTAGCTTAAACCTCAGCAAGCTGAGTTAGCACTCAGATCACCTGACCATATCATAAGCTAGGCTTCATGTTGATCATTATGTTTTAAGCAATGTCATGGTTTTCTGAACTCTTATGTTCAAATGGGCATGAGCAGGAACTCCTGGGTCTTGTCCTTTGCACTAGTAGAAGACTCTTTTGTGCCTTTGGCCTTTGCTGCAGCAGTCTCTGACTATTGGTGGAAGAATTCAAGGTTCTGGTAGTGAGATCTTTTTAAGGTAATTCAAACCTTAGAGGCTATAGTACTGAGTGATCTCTCACAGAAACAAAAAACCAAGTATCACATGTTCTCATTTATAAGTGGACCTCGAACAACTATCATAATACTATGAGAAAGAGATTGGCAATAGTAGGAAACGGCCAGGGGGTGGGGAGGAGGATTGGCAGTAATCAGAAACTGCCTGGGGGGTGGGAGAGCACACCTCATCAACAAGGGTACCTGTATAATGAACATTTGTATGCCTAACCCTGAATTGTACCCCACGTATTTAAAATAAATAAAAAAAAAGAAATCACACCATCCAAAAGCAACACTATCAACTTAGACTTATGCTGATACATTCTTTCCCCTAAGAATATGTTTATTTTTACATTGTGGAAATTAAATATATGTTATGAGTTTTAAATTAACTACATGAAGTAAACATTTTTCATGATGTTACAGCTTTAACTGTTGACTCTGTTTTTGTTTCAGTATACTCCTTCTAGCTTTATATATTACTTTTTCACAAACTTTGTACATATATTAGTTTTTATTTAATTCCTAGTTGGGGAATGTTCTTTTTTTTTTTTTTTTGAGTTGGAGTCTCACTCTGTCGCCCAGACTGGAGTGCAGTGGCTGCTCCTGGCCACCACAGCCTCGACCTGCTGGGCTCCGGCGATCCTTCCGCCTCAGCCTTCCAAGTAGCCAGAATTACAGGCATGCGCTACCATGCCTGGCTGATTTTTTGATTTATTGTAGACATGAGGTTTCGCTGCCCAGGCGGGTCTCGAACCCGCGGGCTCAGGCAATCCGCTCACCTCAGCCTCCCAAAGGCGTGGGATTATAGGCTGAGCCACCGAGCCCGGTGGAATGTTCTTTTTTATTAAGTAGTTATATTTCCTTATTTTAAATATCTCTTCATGACTGGTTTTCTTTTCTTTTCATTTCTTTCTTTCTTTTGTTTGATTCGAGGGTGTCATTCTGTCACTCAGGCGGAGTTCAGTGGCACGATCATGGTTTACCACAGCCTCAACCTCCTGGGCTCAGGTGATCCTCCTGCCTCAGCCTCCCGAGTAGCTGGGACTACAGGTGTGCACCACCACATCCAGCTAATTTTTTGAAATTTTTTTGTGGAGATGAGATCTCTCTATGTTGCCTAGGCTGGTCTTGAACTCCTGAGTTCAAATAATCCTTCTGCCTTAGCCTCACAAAGTGCTGGGATTACAGATGTGAGCCACCATGCTCAGTCTTAGTTTCCATTTCTTTATTGGGTAGTAAATGGTCTGCTTCTTAAAGCAAATTTTAATTGCAATTTAAAAACAAAATGTTGCAAGTTTCATGCAGAAAACTTGGGAGACTGACTAACAAAATATACAGTAGAAAACAATCATCTTTGGAATGAACTAAAATATAATTTATTGTCAGTATGTTAGTGCATATCTTTCTATATTATTTTTGCTTTCCTTAGTGTTTAACAAAAATATGCAATCCTAGATATGCTATTTTATTAATTTTTTTCTTAACAAAATATTCCCATACTATTTTATGCTTTTCTACACTCTAATAGCAAATGCCTACTAATATATCTTTTGGATGTCTTATAATTTTGTTACCAATATCCGTATTTTGAAATTTTAGATTTCCACTTTTTTAAAATAACACATGTTCACAATTGCTATTATTATTTCCTTGGGGTAAGTGCAACAACCCTGCTAAGTTGTGTACATTTTAAAGATTTTTGATATGTTTTGAAAAATTGTCTTCCTGAGACATTACATTTATTTTCCCAACAACATTATGTGATATGTCTTTTCCTTCATGCCCCTGTCAAGCAGTGGACACTAGGGAATTTTTATGATCAATTTTATAGGTTAAAAAGTACTGCTATAATTTAAATTTATTTGGTTATTTATGCATATTGTCTCTTAAAATAGATTTATTGACCTTTTGTATTTCTTCTTTGAAAAACTCTCATATCTATTTCTTTCTCTTCTAATCTTTTTATTGAATTGTGTAAGGTCTTTATATTTAAAGACATTAACTTTGTTATATTTGGATATATTCCTTTGTTGTTTGCCTTTTAATCTTGGTTATTGATTAGTTTTCATCTGTTGGAGATGAGGATTTTTACCTCCGTGAATACCTTTCTTTTGTTAAAGACTAAAGCAGACAAAGCAAACAAAGAAACTTTATTCAGAATAAGTTATGAGAGTTCACAGAATTTCCTTAGGGATATGTAGCTGGGATTAACTTATGTCTTATAGTCTACATTTCCCCAGAGTCTTCAAAATATTGGTAGACAGTGCTACACCTCTGATCATTATTTCTGTCAATATGTGAATTCCTGATGTGGTTTCCTCTATAAGACAGTGGAGGATCTTTTATTTGTTTTCCTAAGAGTTTCTCTGCTTTCTTTCCTTTAATAAATGGTGCTTGTTTGAAACCTCATACTCTTTTCTCTTTAAAAAAAAAAAAAAAGCTCCTTGGAGATAAGATTATCCTGAGAAACAGTCAGTAAACCCAGGGATCAAGTAATTAGCATGTAGAAAATTGATTGAAATTCTAACACAGAAATTTAAAGCATGATCCTTCCTATTTATTAATTGGAATTCAGAGACCTTGGGATAATTTCCTGCCATTCTCTGCATAAATTCATGCTCTGGTTTGAACAGGCTTCTCTCTGCCCTCTTCCTCTGTCCCTGGTCCTGAGCGTCAAATCTGCCAGCATCCAAGAGACTCCCTTTGTTCACAGTCTGTGCGGAATATAAAGTGGCCACTCTAATTGGACTGAAACTGAAAGCAGCTGGGATCTCATTGCCTGCGTGACAAGTAGATTTTAATGAATGCCAATGTAGCACCCAGGTGTGGCAGGGGGGCTCTCACCTTTGACAAAGAGTGAATCTTTGGGCTGATCCTCCCTGAGGATATCCCACCACTTTGAAGAAAATCCTGGACTTACTGGCCCAGGACAGACCGTTTGACTAAAGCTTTTGACACATTATGTAACAAAAAGATCCTCACTTTTTAGGAGTTAGTAGGACCAGTTCTGTTAGAGAACCACTCGTTTGCTAGTTTGTCTGATACTTATCTAAGGATTCCACTTCATACCCTGTACATAACAACAGGAGAACAGCTGACATTTAGATGAAATATATTGTTTTGAATTTCTTAGACTCTTCTGCTCTTGTGTCCCAGAGTCACAAACTGTCGCAAAGTCAGTCATGCCTTACTGATGTGCAGCTAAAAATGGAAGTACTTTTTTATTGTCAATGGCATGCTGGATCCCTCCTTATTCAGTGCACACAGATGTGGATTAATTTATGACAATGTGAGGATTACTGTTGGGGATTAGCAAGCATTTGTTCTCTGGGGCTTATTTAGCTCCTGGCTAAATAGGGATAACTATATTTAGGATGGTTTACCTACATCTAGATATCTTAGTGTGTGAACAATAGGCTACCAGAATCTTCTCTGAGTGAAGTCATACCACAAGCCTTTCTAGTTTAATTTGTAGATTCCCTCATTGAGTTGCTCCTGACAGTAGACATTTCCTCACAGTTGCACACACTCTGCTATTGATAGTTGTAAATTGTATATTATTACTCTTTATGATCTCTTAAAGAAACAGATGGCTCTGCTTATCATTTTCGTTATACAAATAAAGGGAATATTACATTATGAGCTCATTGAGGGCCTAATGTTGACCCAGAACCTAGAACAGTGTCCTGACCATTGAAGATGCCCAGTCATTATGGAAAGCAGCTGATGTCTCTTTACAACTCTGTTTTCTGTTTCAGGAGATGGCCAGTCCTTAAGAACCCATGGTAGTATCTTTGCAAAATGGGTAACATACTTTTAGGTCTGGGCACAAAACCTTGAAGTTGACTTTTTTTTCTTTCTGAGTTAATATACATTTTTAAGGATTTTTGCTTTTTTTAGAGGGACTTGATTTTTTTAAAGGGAGATTTTGGAAAACTTAATACTGCACATGTGCAAGATATTACATATTTAGAAACTTTGTTTTCAAGAGGTTTGGGAACATTTCTTCTACTTAGATGATAGATGATCGCAATAAAATGAGCCTTGGGAGTAATTTGTTCCATAGAATAAAGAAAGCTTGCTTTATGGCACACAGTTAGGGAAAAGATGTTAATTGGCTCTGGGATTCAGGGAACTATGCCCCAGTCTGGCCAGGCATTCTGATACATTCCATTTCCATTTCTTCATAAAGCAATCTTATACAGTATGCAGGGAAGAGAGTCTGTCCTATTTTAGAGATAAGGAAGCTGAGACTCAGACTAACTGGCGACATGGTTGGCAAGTGGCAGTCAGGATTAAAACCCAGTTCTCTGGTTCCTGGGTTCCTCCTTCCTCCATGGGCTCCTCTTTGCTGTTTGTCGTGGGTGCTTCCTTGGCATTACCTAGCACAGTACCTTCTTTCTGCCTGTCCCTGACCACCCTCCTGCTTACTTGTGAGGCCACCTCTGAGAGCCTGCCAGTGTTTGGGAGGACTCTGGAAATCCGTCTTCCTCATCCTTCCCAACCTTCCCTTTTAACCACAGCTCCAGCTATCTGGCTTGGTCTTGAATCCTGGTGCTGATGCTAGATTTGGAGTTTGGACTTGGTAGGCAAATACTGCGTTTTTGGATGGACCACGACCTGGCAGAGTCTAGCTCTTAACCCTAGGTTGTTCCCAGCAGGCCTCTCTCCCTCTCCAACACCTGCCCTGTGGAACCTAATCTCCATTCTCACCAGGAGGCCAGATCCTCTTGGATTAGTGTGCAGGCTGAATTTGACAACTGGTATTTCGTTAGCAAGTTTTTAGTGAAGGAAAGGCTCAGCAATAAAAATTATGAGAACTTCAGCGTCCTCATTTGGTGTTTTTCAGTTGATCAATGAGACCTGTGACTTTGTGTTTTTCAAATTATCTGGGTGTTAAATGCAGTGATGCCACTTGATAACTTTAGTGGAATATTATGTGTGTGCACTATTACAACATTACATTCCTTAGAAGAAAACTGTTGTAAAAGTCAAGCTACCAAACATAGTGAAAAGGTTTCCTGTGATAATAGCAAATTTCAAATTTCAATTGCAAAAAAATACATTTTAATGCTTGGTAGCTCCGTTTAAAAGGTGTTTTCTCTTTCAGAAAATATAGCCATAACATTTTCTTTCAAGTTTTTCATATTTTTTTAAGGAACAGACTGGAGTTAATGTTTTTCAAAATATTGTTATGTGGGTAGCTTAGTGAGGAATGGTAAAAGGTCATTAGCAAATAACCATGAGTAAGAGTGACCAACAGGTAGCCACCAGTGAACCTACTGAATATCCCAGCAAAAATGCCAGAAAGAAAATTTTGAAAGGTCAGAAGAGGAGTGGCATAGAAATGATGTCCGCCTCTTGGACGGGTCCTGGGGAGGCACAAAGAGGAGCGTGTGTTCTCCACTTGAGTTTCTTGTGAGCACTCACTTCCCAGGTGTCTACTCTGCTGATTCTTTTTGTAAAAAACAAGCCAAATATACAATTTTTATTATCCATAGAGGATAGAATACTGGACATACCCATTTGCATTTTGCCTTTTTACTTAACACTGTCTTGGAAATCATTTCGTAACGTTTCTCAGACCCTCATTCTTGTTGGCTACAGAGTACTGAGTTATGTGGGGCACAGTCGTTTATGAACCATCCTTCTCTAAATGGCCATTTACATTGTTTTCAAGATTCTGCTGTTAGAAATAATGCCACAATAAATAACCTTGTTCATGTGATGTTTTATGTTTGTAGAGGGAGATCACCAGTGACTCAAGAGAAATCCGTTTGTGGTTTTCCAGATATTCCTCGTCTTCTTAACAGCCATGTATAAGTGTGCCTGGGGTTGTGCTGTGTGTAATTCAGTGCTTTTCTATAAGCTTTTGTAGCTTTCAAGCCCCTGCATACATAGATTCACCTATGCATGGCCCCTCCCCCTCTGGTAGCTGGAGAGCATGCCTGAGCAGGTAGTGGGTGCAGGATCTCCATGTCTCCCTCTTTTCTGCCACCCTGGTGTCTCAGGATAGCACAGGGAGCTGGAGGAGGCAAGGTGGTTTCCTCAGTGTGGTGCTGGTTTGTTTAGGAGAAACCGCCAAGCATTACTGCTTTTGCTACCCCAAAGAAACCGTGTGCCCCTGAACAACACACCCACTAAAGGCCCTAGCTTTATTCTATAAAGTTTTATTCCATGTGTGTTCACGTATCCCAGAGACAATGTGAGTCCAGAAGTTTGACTTTTTTTTTTTCTGTTTGGAAGAAAATATTATTTCTAAAATACACTATATTAGTGCTCTTTTTGTTGGGCCTGGGGTATCAGGGAACACTTTAGATTAAGGGACATTCCAGAGGAGGCCACTGGGGGGTCAGGAGTCACCCTTTGTTCCCAGCATCAGCCTCCGCACCTCTGCCCTTGCTGTGCGGTCTGTGTACTGGCTCTGTGAGCTGCTCTTTGGAAGACCCAGGCTGCAGGTGGAAGGGGCTCCGGCTTGAGCTCTGGCTTTCCCTGAGCTTCAAGACAGCACCAGGGGTGGCTATTTCCTGATTGTATGGAGTTCGAGTATCTGGTTGCAGGAAAGCTTGCCATCTCTGGCAGTGATGGAGAATAGAGAAAACCCATATAAAGTGCCGTATGAAAGCTAGACCTGGTTTCTTAGCTTATCACAGAAGTGAAATAAATTGTAAATTGAGGCAGAGACCTGACATTACTCTTCCTTGCCAAAATAAATTGATTTGTTTGACTGTCTGAACTTCATTTGTTTCACGGGACAGGAGCTAACCTAGTTTAAATTAAACTCATTTTCCACTAATAAACTGGGCTCACTCTGGACTTGCCTGAGTGTGCTTCTGAATGTCTTCAAGCACAGTCCAGAAATCATGCATTTCATGCTATTTTCGCAACCTGTCCAGCTTAGCATGGCTTTGGTACTCTGCTCTCCCTTGGCATACTGCTGTAGGTTTGGAGCCTGTTTCTAACTTTATTCTAGCTGTCAGACAGATTATGGCAGGAGAGCATCACTGTGCACCTGTGGGAGCTGGGGACAGATTAAAGGGGAGCTGCCTTGGCCTCCTGGCCACCCTAGGGGAGAAGGGTTGAACAGAACAGTTAGCCCCTGCTTTGCCAAAAGAAAGCTTTACTTTCATTGTGCCTTTGCTAGCGTTCCTGCCAGCAGCATCTTTGCACTATAATGTTTAGAAGGATTTATTTACATATGGAGCCAATAAATAGGTTGTAAAGCTAGGACCTGTGGATTTAAGACAAAAATGATGGCATAAAGGGAATAATTTTAGAAAAGGCTTGTTCAGATAGGCCAGGACTTAGATGTCTTCCTGAGTGGTTGGTGACACTAGCTTGCTCTCACTTGCTGGAGGTGTGTGTGAGCCTCTTGGGGGGGTACCTGGCCCCTGAGCTGCTCATCCACATGTTGGGACCTGGGACTCCAACTCCAGAATTCCAGGAGTAGAAAGCCCAGGGAGGCTTCTGTTGTCTTTCCTGGTTTCTTCTCTTTCTGCATGTGAGAGACGGCAACGAGTGACTCCTGACTCACAGCATATGAAAGGCTAGCAAGAATAACAGGAAGATAGGTGCTTTCTTACCTCTTAAGAAATTCTAAAGAGATAAACATGCACTAGAAGCAGGAGCGTCTGTCCCTCTAATGCATCATCTGCCCCCTACTCCCAGCTTTTCGTAGGTTTAAGCTGTGTCTTTCCTTGCTGCCTTTGTGAGATCTTCTCAACAACATGCAGATGACTTGCCACTGACAGAGATTCTCCTGCTTCTATTTCCAGTGCACAGAAGCCAAAAAACATTGCTGGTATTTTGAAGGACTCTACCCGACATATTATATGTAAGTACTTGTACTTTTCTGTTGAGCTATTCTGTGATTACATCTTTCTCTGGAAAAGATGTGATCTTTCTTTCTCTTGTTAAAGGTCTAGGTCTGGGTTGTGGGGCGAGGAAAGCACAGGCGTGGCTCAGCATCCACCCCAGGTATCAGGTCTGCTTCACTGGAGGATGAGCAGTTGACTTCATAAGGGCATCTGGCCCACTCAGACCCATTACTGTGAGGACAAATATTGTGTGCCCTGTTCTGTGGTGCAGGTGAGCTCATATGTGATTAGTAAAAAACTCTCGAGCAGATGGTGGCAGGAGAGCATCACTGTACACCTGATGGAGCTGGAGACAGGTTACAGGGGAGCTGACCTGGCCGCCTGGGGTCTGGCTGTGGAAGGCAAAAATCATATTGGTTTTTACAAATTTTCCTGGGTAAAACGAGCAAGGAACATAGGAATAGACTTATGACCTAGAGTGAGACAAAACGTCCTCAGCCGAGTTGCTATGATTGTGTGTGCGTGCATGCGTGTGTGAGTGAAATCACTAAGACTGCCTGCCTCTGAGGCCCCCTCCCCAGAGAGGTGCTTTCACAGCCTTGTGTGGTCCTTGGCTCAGGATGGGTTATACTTTTTTCCTGTGCCCACTCCTGTGTCTGCCAGTCTCGCTCTAATTATGCATTGCTGCATTTCCTCCCTGCTGTTTTTATTATTTGTGATGTCTGCTGTGGTAGCCACTAGCTATTCAAAGCCACCTGCCTCTGTGGCCAGATCAACTCTCCAGGTTATTAATTACTGTTTTTGATTGTGCTGTGAAATTCCATAGGTTTTGAGTGGAATGCCCCAACCAAATTTTCCCAAAAGCTCTGTTATTTTTAGTATTGAATTTTATAAAACCTGAGATTTTTTAGGAATGCACATATATTGTTTTCTAGCAGAAAGACGATTTTGGCATATAGGGGACCAAAAAGAGATATATTTTGATTGGTCAGAATGTACATGTTTTAACCTGTCCTTCTTGAGGAAACCAGTGCAGGAGGGGAAGGTTGCCCATCTATGAATGGGGGTGAAGCACGGGGAGTTGGCGGTGTTCCTTGTCTTGGCTTCCTTTTGGCTAGCAGGAGTCTTAATACCCCACATGGCAGGGGTCCTGGCAGAAAGTCCCTGTACCTGCAAAAAAGGTAGATCCCATTTGGAAAAGGAAACAGGAGCATAAGGGCTTTGACTCTGATTACAGAATTTTCAGCTGAAGAAAAGTGGATATAACAAGGAGATAAAATATTATGTGTCATGAGTGAGCTTTATTTCCTTGATTTAACTTCTTATGCAAATGTGGGTCAACCACCTCCTCCTATGTGCTCTTTCTTGTGAAAACATTTGTTTTCAATTGTTTTGTAGATCAGCTTTGTCACAGGTCGTTGCTGTTCTTGTATTAATTTGTTCATTTTTCCTTTATGTATGCATTCATTTTTTCACTATGTATTTTGAAAGTGTTTTTACATTGATGTAGACATACTTGGGCCTTCTGGTTTGGTTTCCTTTCACCTCTCTTTTCTTCCAATGTTGAGAAGAAGGATTCAGAGCCCCGCCCCATCCAGGTGCACTGTTCTTAAAAATGAAAAAGTCAAGACACTCTATTAAAATACTGAAGCTCAACATAAAAATAACAACAGGTAACACTGATTAAGTACTAAATATACGCCAGGCATTGTCTTCTAATCTGAGAGCCACTGGAGAACCCCAGCCACACCCACTAGCCTTCTTGGCTCTACCTCTGATCTTTCTGTTCCTCTCCTCCGTTCTGAGAGCCCTCATCTGAACCCAGGTCTGCTGATGATCATCTGAACCATTGCAGAAACTTCCTAAGAAGCCTCCTTTCAGTCTCTTCCCCATCCAGTTCTCACTTCTTTCTAAATTTTCATGTCACTTTTCTGCTTGAGACTATCAGGAACGAAGTCTAGTTCCTTAGCCACTTTTAAACAGTAGGTTTCTCAGATATTTGGCTCCATCTTCTTCCTTTATTGTGAGTCTCACAAGGGCAACAGTCTATAAATATTTGAATCTCCAGTCTCTAGGATAGTGCCTGGCACCCAGTAGTCACCTCTAAATGTTGAGTGGATGTATTTCCTTGCAGTTCCCACCATGCAGGCAGTGTTGGCTCATGCCGGTGGCTTTTCTTTTTTCTTTTTTTTTTTTTTTGAGTGGATTTCACAGTTTATTTCCAAACACACTCTTAGGATGGGGGTGGCCTACTGGCTCCATCTACATACCCTTGCTGCATTTGACTTAGTCAAGAACTCCTTTCTCCTTACCCCAGACCCTTAGGCTGTACAGGGTAGAAAAGTCTTCTCACTCCCACCCTAAGGAGAGATCTAGACAGGTGAGGCGTGTGAAGGGTGTGGGTGGGGGGCCAAGGTTCAAGTAGTTACAGTTCTTCCATCCATACCCCTGATTACACTGTGCCCAAGCCATAGGGATGATCCCATCTCTGGGATTCTCAGTAGTGATGATCACCATTCTCCTGCCCAGAACCCTCCAGATGAACTCCCTACCCCTTTCCTCTGTAATAACAAACCAAGTCCTAAGCCCTGTAGTCTGGGCAAAGAGGGGCCCCAGGACTCTTCTCACCCAAGGCCCCCGGGAATGGGGCAAGGGTTGTCACCTATAGTGAATGGGCTGGGGGCAAGTGGTTCTAAGGGGAGAGGAAGGGAGAGAACTGAGGACCTTGGGAGGCAGGCTTGAAGGCTCCTGCCGGGTAAGCTCGGACAGTTCCTGCCTGGACTTCCACCCCCACCCCATGCCCACCCCCCAGGCCCAGAATCCTTGAAAGTCAAACCGTAATGGCTGTATGGAGTTGGGGAGATGGGCAGGACCTCAACCCCCACTCCCGGACAGTCCTGCACCTGGGAGACATGTTTAGGGAGGGCCAGGACTGGATTTGAGTCCTAGCCCTCAGGCTCTGACCTTCCAGACTAGCTGAATGCTGGGGACCATAGGGTAGACCACTAACCCCCATGCCCCAGATGTCCTGGCCTTGGGCAGAGTAGTGGGAAGGGCGTGGCGGGGTTCTCCCAAAAGTATGATGAAAAGCCAAAACCATTAAAAACTGCCTGGGAAGAAGTGGCTCCTGGTCTCTTGCCTTCCCAAGTTATGGATCACCACAGTGCCCAGCAGACGGGGCTAAGGGGGTCCCAGAGAGCCAAAGGAGGAGTCTACAGCCCCTCTCTGACAAGGTGTAGCCCAGAGAGGGGGGCCTACTAGCACCATGCAATGTTAGGGTGCCTCTGCAGCCCGACTCATCCCTGGGCAGGGGCCCTTCGAAACTAGAGTGTCCGCTTGCTAAAGCTTCTGTACTCTTGAGGGGGGACCCCTGCGTGGGAGGGGGAGGAGCAGAGGTTTGGCGTAAGTCCAGACAGGGGTCTCATTTGGGACCTCACAGGGCCCCCTCAGGAGTCATGACTTGAAGAAGCTTCATATGACAAACTGACCCAGCAGAACCACAGTCAGAACCATTAGCACATTCAGGATGGGGCCGTTGCCCAAGCTCAGGGCTGCCACCCAGCTGCCCCTCTGCATGATCCACTGGGCAGTGCAGTGGTGCAGCATGAAGTCGACCAAGAAGCAGGTCACCTGGCCAGGAAGCTAGTCAGGCCACGCTGGTAGACGTGTAGGACCAGGTGGTAGCCGAAGCCCAGGAGAGCCACCACACGGCCCCAGTTGTTGCCACTTTCAGACAGACTCGTGGCAGTCTTGATGAAATACTGGTAAGCATTCTCTGTCATGGGCTACAGCCCATGGTCTGGAACTCTGAGTTGTAGCATCGACTGATGTCTTCCCCCTGCTGGCCCACCCGTCCCATGGTGCTGCTGGGCTCTGGGAGCAAGGCGACCATCTCTGGGTCGATAGGCGCAGCTGCCCCTTCGGCCTCCTGCTCCTGCTGGTGGCAGTAAAACATGTAGCTGCGGAAAACCTCCTCCATGTTCTGGGCTACCCACTTCTCAGAAGCAGGGGGCAGGATAGGCTCTCTGCACTCCTATCTGGGAGGACCCGGGCCTAGCCCGGATGCCACTTTTCAGGTCTCAGTGGAGGACAGTGTCAACCTGCTGGAATCCTGACCCAACCCAGAAGGGTGAGGCAGGGCGAGACTGGAGTTCGCAAGGAGACGACAGCTGTTCCCGGGGGCTGGGTGCAAGCCCGGCTTCCAGGACCCCATGTCACTGCATTCCTGGTGTCTGGATGTAGCCTTGGCTGGTCCCTGCGTGGCCCAAGTGACCTGTGAGGCTCTGGTGAGCATAGAGGAGCCTGCCGGTGGCTCTTCATCGTGATCTAACTCTCAGCCTGCAGATCTTCACTTGTGGACAAGCCTCCCCTGGCTCAGTCCCCCGCCCCTATGAGAGCTTGCACCTCTTTTCCCGATGTGGCTCTAGGACCACTGGTTAGTGTTCAATCACAGCACTGGTGGGCTGCCTTGTGTGCCTGGGGTAGGGTCATACCTTGTGCATGTCTGTAACCCCTGTGCTCAGCACAGCATGTGGCACCTGACATTTGTCTTTATGTTTGTACAGAGTATATTCTACCAACTTCCCCCCCTGCCTTCACATCCCACATTCTGGCTCCCTTTTCTTAGAATAGATTTTAAGAATGTGGGTTTCAGAGTCCTTAATACCATTTGCTCTATTACTTTTCGTTAAATGAGGTGAAGTTCACAGAACAGAATTAACCATTTTATGTGAACTGTGCGGTAGCAAGAGCGCATTCCCCATGTGGTGTGGTCACCACCCCGGCTAGCACCAGACGTTTCCATTCCTCCACTCATCGTTCACCAACTCTTTGACCTTGTCAGTTAGCTTCTTCCTCTGTAAAGTACCTGTGTCAGTAGCACAGGGCCTGCATGTGGTCAACACTGAAATCCTATATGAATATAGCTTACGTCTCTCCACATGTGCTCATAAGATTAGGTCTTCTACAAGCTGAACTTGTCACTTCCTTGCATTTCTGAGGGACGACAGTGTCCTAACACAACAAATAGCCCAGTATGGTGCCAAGGAAAGAATCCTTTTTTTCAGGCAGCCAGCACACATGTGGTGACTGATCCACATCTTAGGCAGTCAGGACCTTTAACACTCAAAAACTCTTCTTGCTTTCCATCAAGTAGGGATAATGAAGCATTTTTATCCAAGGGGAATGAAGATAATTGCTTAGCTATATTCTACTCCATCTGAGCTTGTCTCACTCAAGGGTGGATTTGCTGCAGGCCAGGTGGTAGCCACAGAAAGATTACAACCCCTACTAGAAGTGCTTGGCCTGCAGGAGACATGGCTGCCTTGGGAGTCAGCCTCGCAGGGAAGGTTACCGTTCCCTGAAGCTGACTCCATGGTTCCTGCAGTGTTGGCACTGATGGTGGTGCACGTAAAGGCAACTCATCCGGGCCAGGCTCACCCTATTGCTCTGGGCCTGGGCAAGATGCATCAGGCTGACAACCTGCCACTGCTCACTGCACCTGACCCAGCCTCTGGACACATAGTGGGCATGGTGCTGTCCCAGGGTAAGGGATGGCTGCATTTTATTCATTCAGTCTGCAAGTTTCTGTTGCGTGCCTGCTCTGTGTCAGTATTGGCGTGCCGTGGTATACAGGACAGAGAAGGTACCTGTGCCTCAGGGGCTGTCGTATAATAATGTGAGACAACCCGTTGCTTCTGAAGCCTCTAACCTTACATCTTAAAGCCCACATGGTAGAGTAGATCTCATTCTAGAAGAGCATTCCCAGTGTATTCTGCTTTTCATTTTATCTGGGCAAAGTACTTTATATGGTTCTCCAAAATAGATAATTCCTTACAAATATGTTGACTCAAGACGGTGTCCTTCTATATTATTATAGGTCCCCCCGCCCCCCCCACCGAAAATATATTTCAAATGACACCTCTGTTTTGTGATTGTAACTTACCGTGTGTAAGACACTGGGGAGAGAATATCTAGGCTGCACACTTTTTAGAAATTTTACTCTTACATGTGAAAATCTAATTTTGTTTTGTCTTACTGGAATCCCAGGTGGCACTCCTTTTCCTCCCCTCTCTGCATGTCCCTGAGTTTTATTGTAGTGTTCTGATTATTAAACTAACAGAGGCCAGTATTTTAAAATGAAACCCAAGTTTCCTCTGTATCTACCTAGACATACAAAATTACTCTCACTTATTCTGATTTTTTATGCTAAGCAATCTCTCTCTTTTTACCTTGCATCAAGCTTTTTAAAAAATTTCTTTAATTTGTTACCTTACCAGTATTGAGCTAGAAGACTGTATTATATGTATAAACAAAATATTCTCCTTATTTTTGAAGAAAAAGACCCTTTGGGATCTGAATGGAAAGCAACACCTATTTCCTCCTGTTTTTTGTCCTTTCCCCCTGCTGTCACTTCACTTCCTTCCTCTCTTGTCTCAGGCTGTCCTTTCAAGAGGACAGCCTTGTGCTTTGTTTCAGAGCTCTTAGGGACTGTATGGATTAAAAACAGCAAGTGGTTGTGTGGCCTCACCACTCAACCACTCTTTGCTTCTCGCACTCTCTGTTGGAGTTGTCCTTCTCTTCAGGACTTGCTCACTCAGCCTTGCTGTCTGCGGAGCTTGGGGCGTGTAAGCCTTTCTGTGAGGCAAGAGGCCTGAAGGGGCCTTGCCGAGGAGCACTTCGGGGGCATGCAGGCACAGGCTGCGGGATCCGAAGGAGCGCTCTTTCCTCCCAGTCCAGGGAGCGCTGCAGACAGAGGTGGCATTTGTCAGAGAGGAGTCTCAGTGCAGCTTCCTCTCCAGAACTCACTTGGATGCCAAGGTAGCTGTGGGAGATATGGAGTTGTCCCTCACCAGGGACAGATGCTGCCGGTTGCAGATTCTGTGCCTGGTGTTCCTGCATGTGCAGAGCGAAACTGAGTATTCCGGGTTCAACTACTCTCACCAGCTGAGTGATCTGGCAGGTTACCTAGCCACAGGCTTTAGTTGTCTATATGACGAGGGCATGGTCAGAGTAAGTACCTCACCGACTTGCTGTGAGGTATAAATATTCTCTTGCCCGTGAGATACAGAGTAAGGACTGAATAACTACTTGTAATATTTATATTATCACTAATATCTGTGGTTTCATTGGCAGATTTTAACACACTGAGGCTTGGAGAGGGCCAGCAGGTGATGTGCAGAGGTGACCAGATGGATCCTTTGACTTTGCATTTGGGAGCTGCTGCCTCCAAGGATAAGCTTGCCCTATGGTGGGGCATGCTCTCGTGACTCTCTGGGAGGGGGCCCTCCCTAGCCTGTCTCCAGTATCTGTCAGAGATTACCTAGGGGCTCCCTTGTGCCTGTGTGGATGCTGCCATGGCATGCCCACCCCGTGTAGGGAGTGAAGGGCCTCTCGGCTCAGGAGCAGCATCTGTTGTCTATAAGAAATGTCACCCTTTCCACTGAGATTTTCCAGCCTCAGCTCTCCTCAGCTCCCCAGGGGTTCTCTGGCCACAGCCACTGCCTGTGGAAGGACTGGGTGTCTGGAAGAGCAGAGGAGAAACGACTTGAGAGGCAGGAGCAGGTAGAAGATGGCTGGTCCTTTGCTGTGTGCTGGGCATGTCTCCTCCAGAGTTGACAGAGGTAGGAGAGCATCACATGGAGGGGACAGTAGCACTGCTTGGCCCAACTCACCCCCAAGAGCTGGCGAGACCCACCCATTTCCCTGTGTCTGCCGTCACACCAGGACAGAGCAGAGGCTGGCCCTGAGGTGTCCCTGACTAGCTGAGACAGCACCCACTCTGTGCCGAGGAGTCCTGGGGGAATATGACTCAAAGCCTGGGATAACGATAGCTGGCATTTAGGGAGTGCCCACTCCATATGGGGCTCTCCTAAGCATGTACCATGTATAGTCTCTTCCAGAAAGCTCGTGACAGGAGTCCTTTTCTCTTCCCTTCCCTCTGTTTCATTGAGGGGGTGTGCTCCTCTTTGGTGCTTGGTACCATGCTCCTTCACAGGACTTACTGTTGCTGAAATAAAGCATCCCTGTCGTCCCTTCCCTAGAGTAGAAGTCCATCAAGGGCATGAGGTCTGTCTTCTGGTAACACAGGTGTGGCTTGTAGAAGACATTCAGTGTAACCACAGTAACTGAGACAAATAGAGGCCTAGAAGGGGGTTGGAGACAGAAGGAGTGGTTCTGGAAGCATTATTTGGGAATGGAAAGTGTTTTAGGGACTGGAAGTCAGGAGACCTTCTCAAGTCCAGCTCTGCCTCAAGTTGCTGTGTGATCTTGGGCAAACCTCCTAACCTCTCTGAGCTCCAGTCTCCTTCATTCTGCTTATTCCGTGACACTCTGGCAGGCTGCTTAGGTAACCTAGAGCCTAGAGAACAGAAGATGAGTGACCGAACAGGTGTGTGTGTTGTGGCAGAGACAAGTGAGCAGCGGAAGCAGCAGTGTGAAGTGGACTTTAGCTCCTTGAGGATCCAACATGCTTGCCAGGTACAAAGAAACCACATGGTATTTCCTTTCAAAACAGCGAGAGTGAGACTTCTTTCTTCTTCAGGTCTTGGACCTTACATGATAGTGGAGAAAGGTGCTACTTCCAGTCAGGCAGTGAGTAGGTCTGGGAGCCTGTGCGTGCTCACTGGTTTATATTTCAGGTTCCTTAGACGTTGTATACGAGTATGTCCTCTCTCACAGCCAGGCACACAGCCTTTTCTTCAGATAGTGGCTTTTTCATACATTTTTAAACAAGCTGGAGGAAACATGATTTAGCTGTGCAAGTTCCTTAATCTTTATGAATTGAAGCGCATGTGGTGTCTCCCATAAAACTGAGGGTAGGTTAGAAGTGGATAAGTCTTCTTGATTGGACACCAGTGATTTAAAAGTGAGACTAAGCTAGGCTCAGTGGCTCAGCCTGTAATCCCAGTACTTTGGGAGGCCAAAGCGAGTGGATTGCCTGAGCCCACAGGTTCGAAACCTGAGCCTGCAGATTCAAGACCAACCCAGGCAACTTGGCGAGACCTCGTCTCTACAATAAATCAAAAATGAACCAGGCATGGTAGCACATGCCTTTAGTTCTGGCTACTTGGAAGACTCAGGCAGAAGGATTGCTAGAGCCCAGCAGGTCGATGCTGGGATGACTGTGAGTGTGCCACTGCATTCCAGCCTGGGCGATGGAATGAGACTCCAACTCAAAAAAAAAAAAAGTGAGACTAACCCTTTGGCCCTCTGAAGAACCAGCAGGTGAAAAAGGTTTGTCCCCCAAGGTGGTCTTTGACTCACCTCCAGTCTCTTAGGATGCTGGGAAACCTTAAGACTATGTCTGCCTCGTTTTGCCAAGAGAATCACAGACAGCAAGAGATGCCAAACCACTCACCCAGCGCCTGCAGTACCTTCTTGATGTGATTGCCTTGTGTCTCTGGCTGCCACGTGGATGGGGCAGAGTTTCAGGGCACCTGGCTCTGGGTGTTCAGTTTGCTTGCTTACTTTAGTTTTTCACTCAGATCCAAGGACGCTTGAAGGAAAGAATGGGGGGAACTTCTCTGAAGTCAACTCCACTGCAACTAGGGAATCCACACACTGCTGAGCACAGGGGACAGGAGGGAAGGAAGCATGGGGATGGGCTGCATTTGGCCAGATGCCTACATAAGAGGAAGGTGAGATTTGGGAAACAGACCACAGGAGTATGCTGGACAGGGCTGAGCATTTCCTGAGTGCCTGTGATTTTCAGAGCCCTCACTAAAGGGGGCAGAAGTCAGTATGCAGGGACTATGGGATGCCAATGGGGGAGGCAGGGCCTGCCCTCCAGGCTCAGTGTCCGTGGCTTCTCCAGCAGGGAGAGCCCAATCGTGCCAGCACTGCTTTTTCTGACTGTCTTGACTAGACCATTTTCAGGCTCTTTTCCTAAGTCCCCCCACTGGATGCGAAGCTTCTTTTAAAGTACTTACATTACCCTGTGCTGTTGTCTCTCTGGGTTCATTTCTCTGCTGTGAATAATTAATGCCATGAATGGGTAAACTGCTGTTCACAGGTGTCAGCTTGAGGTACAGAGACAAGCTTGGCAGAGCTGGCACCCAGCTGGGCTTCTTTACCTGCCTGCTCTAGGTGGAAGTGCTGGCATCAGTCCCAGGGTCCTGGACGCAAGGCCACTTCTGACCAGCAGGAGCCATTGCTGTGAGCTCCCTTCATGACTCTGAAGTCAGACACAGGGTCTGAGGCGATATCCCCTCTGTGCAGAGATCAGCTGGGCTCCATTGGCCGAGCTCCCCTCCTCCCAGCAGGGTGTGCAGGATGGAAATGGCAGTGGTATTGGGCTGCTTCCTTCACTGTGTGTTCATGCACATGCCCCCTTCCAGACCCTTGCTGCCTACCCCCAGGAGACAGCTGAGCACAGCCTGGGTTAGCAGCCTAGAGGCAGGCAGGGAGTCTGTGGAGATAGCTCTTTGAGAGCAGAATTTATCTTCTTCCTCAGTTCTTTTTGTTGAGTTTGCCAATGGAGATTCCTGGTGTAAGTTGGAGACATTTTTTCTCTATAACAAGGAGCAGTTTTCACGAATGATCTTCTACTTAAGAGCCTTAGACCCCTAAATTGTGATCTTTCTCTATATATTTCGTAACTTGATATTGTTTCATTAAGTATACATGGTGAATATTCGTCTAAATCTGTTATATAAAGTAACCTCATTTTTTTTGATAGTGACAAAATATTACCTTAATTCATTCCCCTGTAATTATTGTTCATTCAGGCAATGTCAGTTTTTTGAAATTTTTTTTCCTTTTTTTACTATTGAAGGATCAGTTTCTTATCTGTAATTCTAAAATTTAAAGGCATGCATATGGCTGGGCACATTGACTCAAGCCTGTAATCCCAGCACTTTGAGAGGCTGAGGTGAGGGGATTGCCTGAGCCCATGGGTTAGAGAACAGCCTGGGCACCTTGACGAGACCTCATCTCTACAGTAAATCAAAAAATTAGCCAGGCATGATAGCACACACCTGAGACAGAAGGATCGCCGGATCCCAGCAGGTTGACACTGGGGTGACTGTGAGCGTGCCACTGCACTCCAGCCTGGGTGACGGAGTGAGACTCACACTCAAAAAAATAAAAATAAAAAAGCATGTATGTAAACAGATTTTTAATAATTTACTTGTCAGCAAGAACAGATTTGAGCAGACATGAGGCTATTTATAGTCTTTTGAAAATGATATTTAGTATGATGTTTTATATATTTCAGTGCAGATCCTTCTGGTGATATCATATAACACATGGTACTACATATCCTATTGTTCATGAATCCAAACAGCTCTGAGTTCCAGGATTTAGTGCATAGCATTACATACCTTATCATGAATCCACACAGTTCTGAGTCCCAGAATGTACGTGGTATTACATATATCTTAATTCATGAACCTAAACAGGTCTGAGTCCAACAAGTTTGGAAAGAATTAAAGTGAGCCCCAGTACTCAGTAAGCATCTTCCTATATATGTTTTTATGTACAAGAACGTATTTTTGTGATGGGATGAGTTCACAGAAGTAGAATTGCTGAATCAAAGGTTGTGCTTATTTACATGTCAGTAATACTTCCAGACTACTCTGCCTGAAGGTGGTCATAATACGATGGCCTTCATCATGTGAGAGCACCCATTTCACACCATTCTCACCAGCACTACGTGTTAATGTTTTAATCCATGTGTCCTTTATACTCTTTAAGTTCATGTTAATTAATGTGTTGTTTCCCCGCGTGGTGCATCTCCTGCCTACTGCAACCTCCCCTCTAAGGCAAATCACTTAGAAGTTGCCAGGAACCATGGTAGACACCTGGCCTGTACACACAGGGATGTGGCAGAATTGCTCTTAAGCTCATGTCTGGTGTGGAAGACTGATGCCTTTAACAGTTGATGATGATGTTGTCCTGATGAGACTGTATAAGGAGGAGCTGGGTGCATGGGAGAGGACAGGGAGAGAGTGTCAGGAGACACCTCGCAGGACTCATCTTTGGAGGAAGAGGAGTAGTCTCAGAGGACAAGGGAAGAGTGCAGGCATGGGAGCCTGAAGGAACATGGTGCACTGGGGAACTGCGAGTTTGCAGTGTAGGTGCCTGGCAGATGGCAGGAGATGAGATAGGAAAAGCAGGGTGAAACTTAACCCGAAGGGTCTTGAATGGCCATCTGAGGAACTGAGAGGCTTCATTCTGCACAAAGCAAGGGGATACTGTCTGGTGATCTTTCTGAAGGGTGTCTGGCCACCAGGTGGTACATGGATGGGAGTTGGAGACAGGAGACATGCCGCGGTTGTAGAGAGAGTCACAGAGAGTCTGACTTTTACCATGGGAACAGGGCTGAGGAACAAGGCATGAAAAGCATTTCACAGAAAAATTGATGTGGAGATCAAAGGAGTCAGGTAACTCAGAGGTTTCTAGATGGGAAGACAAAGAGAGTGAGAGAGAGACCATGGAAAGAATGGGCTCAGGGAAAGGTTTAGCAGAAGAGGATGTAACATGTGCACATGTTGGCTTGGAGTTCTTACAGAATACCCAGGAAGCAGAGCTAGCAGGGAATTTGCTTTTGCTGCACAGGAGGGAGTATAATGCTAGAATGTAGATTTAAGAGTTCTAAACCTAGCTGGGCTCGGTGGCTCAGCCTGTAATCCTACACCTTGGGAGGCTGAGGTGAGTGGATTGCCTGAGCCCGCGGGTTCGAGACCCGCCTGGGCAACTTGGTGAGACCTCATCTCTACAGTAAATCAAAAATCAGCTGGGCGTGGTAGCGTGCGCCTGTAGTTCCAGCTACTTGGAAGGCTGAGGCGAAAGGATCGCTGGAGCCCAGCGGCTCGAGGCTGCGGTGGCCGGGAGTGGCCACTGCACTCCAGTCTGGGCGACAGTGTGAGACTCCAACTCAAAAAAAAAAAGAGTTCTGAACCTGTAAATAATAGGTGACCAGCTGCTATGGTCTGTGTTCTTCTAAAGTTCATATGTAGAAACCCAATACCTAATGTATTCGTATTAAGAGGTGGGGCCTTTTGGGAAGCAATTAGGTCATGAAGGCTCTGCCCTCATGGGATCAATGCCCTTATATCCTCATGGGATCAGTGCCCCTGCCATGTCTGCCAGGTGTCAATGCAGCAACAGAGTAACATCTATGAAGCAGAGAGCCCTCACCGAACACCTCATCTGCTGGCGCCTTGATCTTGGGCTTTCCAGCTTCCAGAACCATGAGCAATGAAATCTATTATTTTTAAATCACCCAGTGTATCCTATTTTGTTTAACCACCTGAATGGACTCAACTCAAGTGAAGAGAAAGTGAAGTTGAGACACCAACTCAAGTAAAGATAAAGCTGAGGAAGAAAGCCAGGTGTCAACCTGAATGTGAGTTGTGAGATTTTTGGAGTGCTAGATTCTGTCTCCTTACCCTATCTCATTGCCAAATTCATATCCTTCCTTTTATACTTATCATCCCTATGTGATTCCAATGATAGGAAATTTATTATCAAATTAAAGTACTGTGAGATCGTAGGAAGACTTTTGTTTTTCATTTTTCATATTACCTCACTATTCTGACCAGATTTCTATTATCTTACATTAATCAGCCTATCTATTCTAAGATGGACATGAATAGAGCTTATTTTAAATGGTCAGCAATTGACTAAAAGGAGAAAACAGGAAAAACCTTTATCCCAAAACACAAGGATACTCTGCAGTTAGTGAAGTTCAGCAATCATTCAAAAGCCCCTTGGTCCGTCTTATCTCATCTTCTCACCTTAATTTTGGCACATCAGCACTCTGAGGCAGCAGCTACTCAAGGGTTAAAATGGCAGGGAAATGAGCACTTTCCACTCCATGGGCCTGTTAATTTTAGGGAATATAATAAGCATGTATGCTTTCTCCCATGGTAGAAATAAAACTGCCTAGGTAAATCCCATACGCCACCCTGAATACAACCAGTCTGGGTTTATTCAAATCAGAGAAGATGTTTCCTGGTAACATTGTGTCTCTGAGGGAATGACCAGACAGCTGCCCGCATCATCCTCAAAGTCTTGAGGTTGGGCCTCATCAAAGTGACTGTGATCCTCTCCTTCGAGCCCAGAGACGTTTGACCTTGCTGTGGGATATGTCAACTAAATCAAAGTTAAAGGATCATCCAAATGTAACCATGTATCTCAACACCCAAGCACATCCTCACCTTTCAGACCATGAGGACCAATTCTGACATATGAATTGTCGAGTGAGGGTTGACCGACAAGAAAGGACTATCAGTTCTTCATCAGGTCTGTGAAGCTTTTTACTTGATAGCAAGACAGACAAAAAAGGTCTAAAAGCCTTGTGTTTAGAGACATGAACTTTTCTCACAGATGTACGACACTAAAACTTGTCAGACTATGTCTGTTGCTTTGACTGTGGTGATGGTATCCTGGATGTTCACGTATGTCCAAACGCATCAAATTGTAAACATTAAACATGTGCAGCTCTTTGCATATCACTTATACATCAGTAAAGCTGATTTTTTAAAACTAATTAGAAAAGCCAAAGCAACATTTCCCACTTCCCCTCCCCAACCCCCCACAAGTCCATGCTGGGTACTAGGAAAGGAGTAATGGGGGAAGAGGGCTCCAAATTTAGGTCACTGGTTCTCAGCCCTGGTTGTGCACTAGAATCAACTGAGAAATGAATCCCAGCCAATAGACATCAGTATTTTTTAAAGCTGCCTAGCAGTTTTAATGTGAGCCAGTGCCAAGAAGCACTGCTTTCTAGAATGTTCATCATGGGAGTGACCACTGGGGGCTACTGGAGTTCTCCCTGGATCACGTCTTCACTGTTTGACTTTTGTCCACATGTAAAGGGTTCTGCAGCGGTGAGACTTCTGCTGTCTCCTTCAGATGGAGAAGATGTTCCCCATGGCAAGTTAGAGTCCTAAAGGCAAGACCAGGGGTGTTATTTACCAGTTATGCCATAAGACATTAAGAAGTATAATTAAAAAGCTTGTTACAGGCAGGCAGAATTGGTAGTGAGTAATAGATTTTCTCATGACAGACTCAATATTGGGAAAGAGATGAGTATGAGGCATTTATATACATCTAAAAGATAAGAGAGCTGGTGACAGTTAGTGGGAAAATGTCCTTCTGACCACAGATGCCTTGTTTAGGAGAGAGAGGAATACACAGAGTGCCAGTATGCCAAGGAAGCAAGCAGCCCACCAGGCTGAAAGTTTAGAAGGATGGGTGTGAGAGACGGAAGGTGGGCTTGTCAACTGGGGCAGTCATTAGAGCAGTGGGGACCTCTGTGAAGATGTCAGGAGTTTATTAAAGGGTTATTTTGTGCTCATTTTAAACTAATTTTAAGTCGTTGGTCATGTTTTCTTCATTAGGACCATGAGACTGGGACATCCATGACCTGATGGTGTGCTTGAGTTTCACAGAGATTTTTGATAGCATCTCTGCTGATCAGATTGAGAATTCTGATCTAAATAAATGTGCCAGGCAGCCCGGACTCGGTTGCTCAGCCTGTAATCCCAGCAGTTTGGGAAGCCGAGGCAAGTGGATTGCCTGAGCCTGCGGATTCAAGACCTACCCGGGTAACTTGGCGAGACCTCGTTTCTACAATAAATCAAAAATTAGCTGGGCGTGTTAGCGCGCCTATAGTTCTGGCTACTTGGAAGGCTGAGGCGGAAGGATCTCCGGAGCCTAGCAAGTCGAGGCTGCAGTGACTGGGAGCATGTCACTGCACTCCAGTCTGGGCCACAGAGTGAGACTTCAACTCAAAAAAAAAAAAAAAGTGCCAGGCTGTAACTGGTATAATAGCTATACCTATAAAATTAAGATTAGTAAAATCTCAATATGGAGGGAAGTTCTCTAATGGAATTCACCATTGGCTCCATCATCAATATTTTATCATTGATTTGAATGTAAATATGGATATGCATGGCAATGAATTTACAAGTCAGACCCCAGGCTCAAATCTCCCTGATCCAACTGTGGGGTTATTGGACGTGGCCATACCAAGTCATTGGCACAGATTACTGCAGGGAGGAGGAGTTTAGTTGGTTCGGTAGCATTCAACAGTCCTACGTCCTAAAAAAATTGATTCATGTTCTTCACTTCAGTGACTGAAAACTAGAAGGAATAGGGAATGGCTTAAATGGCAGAATGAGGATCCAGAAGCTCTTGCTGGGATAAAATAATGGGCCAGATTTTATAAGTTCATAAATTTTTTAATGGATAAGTATAAGGTCCCAAACCCTACTATACCAGAACGGGACAGGAAGACAACTTAAAGGGAAAAGCTTGGACCTTTTAGTCGATGGAAGGTTCATTAGGATTTGGTTTTGTTATAGTTGCTAAAAGATTAATACTTCCTGAGGCTTCAGTCAGTGTATAAATGAAAGTAAACTGGGACTCTTCCTGATATTGGGAAACCAAGATTGTACCCAAACTGGGCATAGTTTCCCAGAGAAGAGAAGGCTCGGGAAACTACGAGAGTCCCTTCAGACACTGAAAGGACTGGCTTTGCAAATCAGGACTCAGACCAGTGGAGGCCGATCTTGGATTCTGCTCAAGAAAGAATGCCCGTTGTCGTAGAAGGCATGAGGCTTGGGGGTCCTGCAGTAGGAAGTGTTTGGGGCAGATTGAAAGGGAAGTCTGTCAATGAATGGCCGGGGGACCGATTCCTTGATACAGGTGAGGTACAGCGTTCTTCAGTCTCACAAGGAAATTTGTCAGTGTTGCTGGATGAGCTAATGGTCAAGCTCTCCTCTGCTCTGTCCCCCAGTTTCCCTTCCACTTTGGAGTTTTCTACTGTAACTTTGTAGGTATTTAGCTTCTTCAAAGTGCCCAATTTCTCACAGGTAATTGAAGGCCTATGATAAGTCTGAATATACTTCCTGATTCTGACTTGGGAAGCATTCCTCAGGCATTTGCCATGGACCTAGCTCTGTGGGAAAATGCAAATGATAGAGTCATGTAAAAAGTGGATCCAGATATTAAGAAGTATAGTATGATTGAGATGATCATACCAAATGTCAAATTAAGAAATGGGATAGGACAGGAAAAGAGAAGTGTTATATGGCAGGTGCTTAGAAGGAAGAGAAAGATCTGCTGAGTTTTAATCCTGTAGGTGGGAGAAAGGATTGGACTATTAAATGAAATAGTGTTGGCTGGGTATGGTGGCTCACGCATGTGATCCCAGCACTTTGGGAGGCCGAGGCAAGAGGATTGCCTGAGCTCAGGGGTTCAATACCAGCCTGGGCAACTTGGTGAGACCTTGTCTCTACAATAAATAAAAAAATTAGCCGGGCATGCTAGCATGTGCCTGTAGTTCCTGGGGCTGCAGTAAGTTCTCACTCATAAACAGACCTTGAACAATTATCATAATACTATAAGAAAGGGATTGGCAGTAGTGGGAAACTGCCAGGGAAGGGGGATGGGATTGGCAGTTGAGGGAAATTGTCAGGGGAGGGAGAGGCACATCTCATCAGCAAGGGTACCTGCATAATGAACATTTGTATACCTAACCCTGAATTGTACCCCACATCATTAAAATACAAAACATTAAAAATTAAAAAAAAAAATCAAATAGTGTTGACAGGAATTCTATGGGGGTTTTTTGTTTGTTTGTTTTACCATACCCTGTGATTTATTTACCACCCCCCAAAAATAAATAAAATTGAAAAATTGCAACTCCTACAAACTCTGTCTCCAGACCTGCATCCTGAATACATTACTCATACTTTATTGCTCCACCAGGTGCAGAGATGATTTTCTACAAATCAGTTTAAATGTAATTAATTGCCACTTAGCACCTGTCTTAAGTGGTGCTTAAGTTTGGGATGCTATAATAACAATACCAGAGACCGGACGTCTTAAACAGTGAGTATTTTGCACATTTATGGAGACCAGAAGTCCAAGGTCAGAGTGCTGGCAGATCTAGTGTCTGGTGAGAGCTCTCCTCTTGGTTTGCAGAAGACCGTCTTCCCATTTTATCCTCAACATGACCTCACATGGTAGCGGCAGAGAGAAGCGGCAAGCTCTCTCATGCTTCTTATAAAGGCTCTAATCCCATCATGAGAGCTCCACCCTTCATGACCTAATTGCTTCCCAAAGGCCCCACCTCCTAATACCATCCCAAAGGGGATTAGTCTTTCAACAGATGAATGGGGTGGGAGGACATTTAGTCCTCAGCAATACCACATGAAAAATTTACTTATCAGCATTTAGCTACTTTTTTAACAGGAAGATTTTGTGACTTCATTAACATTGAACATCCCTTGACCTCATGTGTTATCCTTTTCTACTCTTGAGATTTATGTGACCCAAAGCCAAAAATATCAATATTTTCAATGACCAGACCCTCCTCCCTCCTGGACAGTGCTAAGCCTGACGTATGTTTCCCTTTCAGGCTCCCACAGCTCCCAAGGGGCTATATTGTTGCATTTATTGTTGCCATGATGCATTTCTAACTTGTGGTTCATATACTTTCAGACATGTGCTGCTTTTTACATTATGCATCTAGGGACCATGTCACCTATCTCTTACCAGGGGAAGAAAGGAAAACACCTGATTTTATCTCTGTAATATACTCAGTTACAAGTTAACACCTGCTCAGAGTGAACTGTCCCATTTTCATTCTTATCTTATCAGATATTTGTGTTTGTATCCTAGAGTGCAGTGAGGAGTGCTTGGCTACAGGAAGCAATTCTAGGGGCCCATGTCTGCTCATATACACACTGTTTTGAAGGATCATGTGTATTTCAGAGTTTCAGGCCTATAATTGGATGCACTGAAGAGTGGATTTAAGAGTGATGTTTGTTTCTTTCTATTGCAAGTCTGATCATTTCTACATCTGGCACACAGAGTAGAATGAGAAAGAGAGCCTCATAGTGTTGTCTCCATCCTGACCTGTTCTGCATCCATCTTGGTCTTGCAGAACTTAGTCCTTGGGAGCACCAGTGCCATTCTGGGGCTTAGGGTCCTGGGAGCATGAGACTTGAGGCATCGGATGGTGGGTGTGTTTAGTGTGCTAGACTGCCTGGCGATGTTTACTACTTTAGGTGCAGCGTTGCAGTGAATGCTGTTTCTGTGATGACAGTGATTTGGCATGTCAGCAGGTGTGTGTGCTCTGGGCCACACTTCACTAACAGCTTCATGGGAAGAAAGCAGTAGAGAGAAACAGGGCGTGGCTGGGGGTCGTGAAGCATCCATACTGGAGAGCTGGACCAGAGCTGCAGATGAACTATAAGGATGCTCAGAGGGAACGGGTCCTTGGCTTAAGAAGGGAGCACAGAAGATGCCCCGTGTTTTGAGGGGAGAAGAGATAATCAACTGATAATGTGTATTTGCTGCTGGTATTGCAAATTTGGATTACGAAAAGTGGGCTAGAGCACTTAGATGTTGAATTTTGCCAGCAAAGAAAACTTTGAATTAGAAACTTGCAATCCATTATACTCCTTATATTCTAGGATAGATATGTTCTCGGCCAAGGGGAATGTATGGTGTTGTGTGTGTGTGTGTGTATACATAATATTACATATATATAATATATACTCATATATCATCTCCCAGAATTCTGAACAAAGAGCACTAAATATGCCCGAAAACTGGTAAATTCTTGTCTGCTTCCTCTGAAATGGGAAATAGGAGGCCACAGGGCTTAGACTTCAATGCAGCAAACGCCTCCTGATACAAGTATATTACCAAAAAGGATGTCTGTCTAGCAAATTCTGCTTTTGAAAGGTGACTTCAATTCCTGAATTTATTGCCATGGACCTGCTTTTCTCTTTCGTACAAGTTCACAGTTGCCAGCACCAGATGGACTCCAAGTGTCCCTTCATCCCTGACCATGCTTGGACCTGAGGCAGCACCCATAGTAGTGGGGCTAAACCTGAGAGACAGATACATGGAACCTGATGGGGGCAGGGGGTGGCGGAGCAGTGGGAGGACAATAGAGTGAGCCCAGAAGACCACACCCTGGCTCCTCCTAAGCCAGAGTCTGTTGTCTCTGTTCCCCACCCCGCCACCTCCCGCACCATCTGCGTCTGTAGCAGAGGCTGCTCACGACTAGGCAGGCGAGCAGGGGGTGTTGTTTTGGAGGTCTCCATGACAGTTGCACCTTCTGGAGTTCGATCATTTCAGGACATAGTAGAATTAGGAGAAAAATGGCAATAACGTTTGACCAAATTCGGTGTCACCCAGTCGGAAGATATGGGTCAGAAGGATACCTTAGCCCAGCATTAATGACAGTGGGAAGTCACCTCGCAGTCAGGAGCCTTATCCATGTGAGCTGTGCCCTGCCGGGGGCCCTGAAACCACAGGCACGTTGGGGGTGTAGGGACGGGAAGTGACATGAGCAATAATAATCCTTTTGGCACTTCATATGAGGATGAGGTCCTCAGAACGTAAATCAGCGCTGTGAAGGGCCCCCACCATGACACCCATTTCACTGATGGAGAAACAGGCTCCCAGAGGCTGAATAACTTGCCAGAAGTCACACAACTAGTAAATGGCAGGACCAGGGCTAAGCCTCCTAATTCGTCTGGCTCTACAACCTTTGCTTTTAACCTCCTTGGAGTGTTGTCATCTGCTCCTCATTGTTGGGGACCGAAAACTGAGCAGAGGTTGGCACTATGTTGGTCCTGGGCTGTTGTGGCGCTTCCTCCTGGTTGCAGATGGCAGGGTTAATGCCCATCTTGTAATTTGGCACACCGGACACTTGATAAACTCCGAGAGCTTTGCATCGCCCTGGCTGTGTCCATCTCAGCACCTTGTGTTTGGGCCATGGGCTGACAACAGTCAACTCTGCCAGTTTTATGAACAGCAAGGAGGCAGTTCTGTCCTTTTCACTCTTTTGTTTTTTCCTTCTGAGAATGACTGTGTTGAAATTCAGCCTGGACCCCATGACGGGCCTGGCAGTTCCTTCCAGCTCAGAGTGGTGACAGCCATGCCCTCTCTCCTACAGATGCCGCTCCTATGAGGACTGCTGTGGCTCCCGGTGCTGTGTGCGGGCCCTCTCCATACAGAGGCTGTGGTACTTCTGGTAGGTCACACTCTTCTTCTTGTTCCCAGATGCCTCTCCACCACTCCCCCAGCCCTGAGCATTCTGCCCATGATCAGTGTTGTGACCACCTCAGTCGTGGCGCCTTCACTTGGGCTGTGGCCTCAGGGATAGCCTTGGTCAAGAAAACAGTTACATGTGGGTTGGCTGATGACAGGCAGTTGTGCTCACAGAGTTTTCAGAAAGCCCGTTCCCATTTCCATGGGTTTGGGGCTGGGTAGAAGAGTTATGCTTTTAGAAAGTTGGCTGGACAACAGCCTCATCCTGCAACAAGTCCTTAGCCAGTTTCTGAAATGGAGCCGAGGCTGATGGTCTTGAAGAATCAGAGAATCAGCAAATTGAGACTGGCGATAAAGTTTCTGTGGCTTGGAAATCTTCCCCGTACACCTTGTGTCAGTGAATCTTCGCTTCTAGAGAGGCAACCTGCATCCTTGTTCCCTCCCCGGCTCCTCTGAGGGAAGTGTGCCAAACAGCCCAAAATCTGTCAGATTGTACCTTAAGAGGGAACAAGAGGGCAATGCCAACATGGCTTCCTAGAAGGATGGGAGTCATTTTCCTTCAGGAGAGAAGCTTTGTGTGGGTTGGATTTTCAGAGGATTCCTGTTGTGGGTGGCTCTGAGAGTCTATTTGACTGTAGATAATAGCTATAACTTCAGATGTCAGGGGTAGAGAGCATATGTGGGAAAGAGCATTTCTGCACCTAACCCTCTCTCTGCGCCCATGCAGTGGGAATGCCATCAGGTAAACTCCACAAAGAGTTAAGACTTCACCCTGTGACATAAGCTTCTTTATGACCTTAAGATTCCGACTTGACTGACTTCTTAAGACTTTAAGACCTTCCTGAGCATGGTGCAGCAGCCACTTGAATTTTGGGGAGAGGTTTTCTCTTTCACGCTTTTCAGCTGTTCTCAATGTTTTATTAGGAAAACCTGTAGGGGTTAGGAGCTTCATATGTCACGTCGCCTACGTTTTCTTTAATAGCAGTGCCTCCTTTCACCATCACCATCACCACCTCCTTGATTGGGCTTTGGACATTTCGGAGCTACTGGCCAGGCCTTCCTCAGGACTGGCTCTGCTGCCCAGCCTTGGCATACCCTCTGAACAAGGGATTGTTGGTGCGAAGCTTCCCTCCACTTCACAATTGCTGGTGCCTAAAACTATAATTGAAGATGCATTTTGTAGCATAAAGATTTCAAAAGGTAAACACCTCTGCACATCTCAAGGTGGAGGGGACTTGTACCACACCAAGAGAGAAGAAGACCCACAGAAGGCAGCATTTCAGAGTGCCATCCCTTTCAGGGTGGCTTCACCACAAGATTCTCCTCCCTGGAACCCTGGGTGGGGAGAATCAGGACTGTCTGAGGCACGAAACTCTGAACCCTAAAAGGATTCACAAGCATGTTGGGTTGGTCTGAAGCGCTAAATGAGTAATGGTGAAGTAATGGGCATGTTCCTTAAAATGAAACAACTCGCCAAGGTTCATGCACTATACGATTAAAATGTTTGAGAGTGCAAAAGAACTGTTAGGGCCTGACAGCTTCCATTGGCTTCCCAGGAAGCCTTACTTGAACTGGCAGCCAGGTGCTTTTGAGCTGTTGGCCAGGGTTACCCGTTTAAGGCAGGGCACCTCAGTGAAAAGGTGCATGATTACTTGGCAGGATCCCACAGGGAGAAGCTCAAGTGAGTGAGTTCCATCGAAGGAGGTCAAGCTCTTGCAAAGTCCGAGTGCCAGATGCCAGAAGATTTAGTCGACTTATCAGAGGTGAGCTACTAATACAAGGTTCTACACTGGAACTACCAGCAGAGAACAGCTTGGTATGTGAGCACGGGGTGCCCCAGCTAACATACAAAGGGAACTTAGGTTCTCCCCCATGTATTCCCTCTCTCAGTAAACATTGATATGCACCAGGTCCAAGAGAGGCCCTTATGGCATTCAGACTCTTGAAGGAGATATCTAAGGATATCTAAGTGGATAATTACATGTGAATAGTTTTAGACCAGACCATAGAGCCTCTGATGCCAGAGAAGTTGGGAAAAGCTATAAAGCTTTTGACTGAGTCTTCAGAGAGGGTGTTTGGGTCAAGGGACAGCACTTTGTGCAAGAAGAGTGGAAATAGTAAAGAGTGATGGGAAATTTGGGTGGGTGGGGTTGGCATTTGGTAGAGAGGAGAAAGGAGCTGAGCAGCTGTGCAATCTGGGCCCCTCACCCAACTTTTGAAACCTTCTACCTCCCAACATAAAGTTTTGGGAGAAGAATGTTTGCAAAGGTCCCTGCCAGCTCTCAAATCTTGCTTAGTCTTTCACCAAGGAGGTCTGAATAGAGTCATAAGGATTGGAAAGAGTGGGCTGGAGGTGCCCTTGAGTGGAATTGGGGAGCACACTGGACCCGAGTGGTAGCATTGTAGTGAGCCTGCTGCTGGGGGCCCATGCAGCATTCCACACAGGGTATGGGTAGCAGGGTTTGATGATAACTACAGAGTTGAGAATTGCTGTACTCAGGGCTAGGGTAGGGAGAGCAGGGAGGAATTGAAAACAATAAACTGAATTAAAGAAGCCAGATAGCTTCTAGTGATAAAAAGGGCACAAATGTCACTTAATCCTTGGAGAGTTTCCAAAACCTGTTGAGCAACCAGAGAGGATGTCTAGCAAGCAGTCTACCTAAGCTCACAGCACCCTGGGAGCTGCTTTCCTTATTAACTACCACTCCTTTCCCCAGCTGACATCCTGCTTCCTCTTTCCTTGTTCTTGGAAGCACATTCTTCTGCCCCTTTGCTAGTTCCTTTCTTTTAAAACAAGTTCTCAGGGCGACCCCCTCGGGTCCCCTCCCACTGTGGGAACTTTTCTGTTCTCTCCATAAATCCTACTGTCTTTTTTTTTTGAGTTGGAGTCTCACTCTGTCGCCCAGACTGGAGTGCAGTGGCCGCTCCTGGCCACCGCAGACTCGAC
>NW_007257537.1:186728-227463 GCF_000164805.1 Carlito syrichta | reverse complement strand
CCGAGTAGCTGGAACTACAGGCGCACGCTACCACGCCCGGCTGATTTTTTGATTTATTGTAGAGATGAGGTCTTGCCAAGTTGCCTAGGCAGGTCTCGAACCTGCGGGCTCAGGCAATCCACTCACCTCAGCCTCCCAAAGGTGTGGGATTACAGGCTGAGCCACCAAGCCCGGCTTAAATCCTACTTTCAAAAAAAATAAAATAAAACAAGTTCTCAGACTAGCATTCAACAAGGAGTACGTCGGGTGATGACTGACACCTGAGCCAGGTGACTCTGTTCCGTCCTTACCTTGTATTGTGCCTGCTTGCCCTCCCTCAGTCTAAGGTGTGGGGTGCAACGTCATTTTGTGTAGGAAGAAAAAATGTCCCATTCGGCAGTGTAACTGACATTTTGGCTTACCTCATAGGGGAGACCAAGCTCTCAGTTGGCTTCTGCAGTTTTCAGTCCAGGGAGCCCAGTCTCTTGGAGTGGCAAGGGGTGCTATTTCAGAACATAAACCCTGTGCGCATCCAGCCTCTCCATGATTTAAGTATTTCCACCCAGGTATTTACATTGGTTGGACTCCGCATTGACTGTAAGGTTGTCACCGAGTCCACCTGAGGGAATTAGTGCTGAGAGCAAGACCGTTCCCTCTGTGAATTCAGCATTCCCCCTGCTGAGCTGAGTGTTGCCTCATTCTGCCATGCCCTGCAGAGGCGGGGTCCTTGGGCTCCGGAGACTGCATCCCTCTGCCCCATCCCTCCACCCTGCACAGCCATTCTCTCCAGGCCCCTCACTCCAAGCGTCTACTGACCCTGGCCCCCTTTACCCGTGCTGTTCTTCCCCTCCCTTCAGCTTGTCTTTTTCTTTTCATTCTTCAGAACCAAGCTCAGATGTTCTTGAAGGAATGCAGCTTTTCTGATCTTCTGCCTGCCACAGCGACCCTGTTAAGACCTCTTGGTGCACTGAATTGCACACGTAAAAATGGTTAAAATGGCAAATGGCAAATTATGTTACGTATATTTTACCACCCACACTTATTCTTGCCTCCCTCATTTTTCTTTCTTAGCACTTACCAGTTAAGTATTGTACACAAGTGTCGTTCATTGTCTCCCTCCCCTGCTAAGCCCAGTGGGATGGGGAACCCCACCTGGCATACTCACTGCCGTGCTCACTGTAGTGACAGGGCATGGCAGGTATAATTACTTGTTGAAATACAAATTGGAAGACAGGCACAGAGTCCGCAGTTTAAGCCCTTTTCTTGAGTGATTTCCTGCCTTGCACCTCTGATTCTTCTCCCTGCTCGGTGTGCCAGGGTTATCCGGTAATACTTCCTAGCTTCATAGCAATACTCTCAAAGGTTTTACCATCCACACTGCTCTTAGATTTATTTTATGTGTGCACTGGTGCTGTTGACCAAGACCCGCTCTGCTGTGTGCTCATCTTTCAGAAGCCAATGGACTGTCTTCACAGAGTGTGGGTATATTGTGTGGGATTCTGGAAGGTTCCATGGGTCCCATCGTAATTTCAGTTTAGAGATGGGCAAGAATTTCTTGGTATTATTACTTGTCCTTCTCAGAGTGCCTCCCCCTTTTTCTAGAAACAAAAAGAATAAGGCACATGGAGAATGGGAGGAAGTCACGCATTCATTTATTCTGCAGTAATTTGCTGAATGCCAGTGCAATGATAGTGAGAATTCTTAGGTGAGTTAGACGAAGGGTCCTATCCTTAAAGCACACAGTTCTGTTGTCTGTTAGGCTTTAAGGTCAGGCTAGGGAGTCTGTTCAACCATATTTAGAACCTAGAGTCTTCTAAATGGTCATCATTTTTGTTGATTGTATTTTTGCATACTATTCCTGCAGTTTCTCTGTAATTAAAGTGCTCTCTAGGAAGGGTACTTTGGTTTCTTTATGGATGTTCATGTGATAATGGAGACAGCTTTTGGGGGTGGGGTAAATGTGCTCACCCTTGGTGTTTTAACAGCTAAAAATGGAATCTGGGGGACTTGGACATCGAGGCAAAGGCAGGATCAGCCATAGTGTTTAGACAGGATCTAGACAGCATCTCCTGTTTTGACTAAAACGTTGAGTTGCAGTCAGAGCCACGAACAGGGAAGTAATTGCACCAACTCGCCATGTGGAGCTATTTGGGACAGTGTTCATTTATGGCACATCTCGGCATTGTAAACCTCACCCAGGGCATGACTCAGGTGTGCGGGCCAAGTGCCTCCTGGTGCCATCTGCTGGAGGAGCGTCCCTGGGTAAAACAGGCAGGAGAGAGGAACCTGCACTCCTGGCCGGGCGCCTCCTGGCTTGTGCTGCCTCTGATCCGATCCCCAAGGAGTCCACGAGGCCTCAGAGTCACCCGGCCAAGTCCTTCCAGCCTCTGCCTTCTGAGTGCCACCTCATGTCTGTGTTCTCCCCAGGTTCCTCCTGATGATGGGCGTGCTCTTCTGCTGCGGAGCTGGCTTCTTCATCCGGAGACGCATGTACCCCCCGCCGCTGATTGAGGAGCCTGCCTTCAACGTGTCCTACACCAGGCAGCCCCCGAACCCTGGCCCAGGTTAGCCAGCCCTGTCCTTGTCTCTCCTGCTGCAGGCTGTGTGTCTTCTGCAAACCGTGGTAAAGGGTGCTGCACAGAATATGCTGGAAGAGAGAAAACTCGGGCCATTGTATTCCTTTGCATTCTCGTGATGAACCCCATTGTGCACTTACTTGTGCTGATAACACGTCTGCATACGTTGCTTTGTGTGCCCATTGCCTCACATTCTTACATAGTCACTAGTGTGTCTCAGGTGCACATTATACAGTTTGTATGTGCATAGCATTTTCTCTCTGCCTTTTTCCTTAAAAATTGTTCCATGTGTACATTTCTAGGCTGGAATAGCAATGTCCTTGCCATTCTTATTACCTCTGAACTAAATAATTACCTCTAAGTGGTAATTAGCTTAGATATTTTATTGTTGTCGATCATTTGTTTTTCCTTTTACTTATTCATTCATTCCACAGGTATTCATTGTGAAGTTACTGGTATTCTGAGTGCTTATAAATAGTACAACCATAGATCTTTTCGCACAAGTTACATTTGTACATTGAACATTGTAAAGCAACGTTCCAGGGTCAAGGAGAATTTGTTGTTTCTTAATTCTTATAAAACATTGCCATAACTATCTAAAACTCCTTGTACTGTAGTAGGTGGTGTGGGCTTAGGATACAGGCTGGTGCCCCGGTTGTGACATCTTGTGTAAGGTGTGTCTCCCTTCCTTGGAAGGAGCCTTCTGATGACAGAGGAGAGCTGAGTCCCCCAGCCCCCAGGGGTGGGAGGCTGGGCAGGTGCTACTCATTAGAGTGCTGGTCTTTTGGCCAGGTATGTGGTGAGGCTGGCACTTTACACTGGATGGTCAATTCTAATGGTTCTTGCCTTGGCTTTTATAGAGCTTCAGTTACAAAAAATAAGTTCAAGAGATATGCTGTACAGCATAGGACCTAAGATTAATAAAACTGTAATATGTAATGAAAAATTTGGCAAGAGAGTAGGTCTTATGTTAAGTATTCACACAATAATAATAATAATAATAATAAGGCAGATAAAACTTTTGGAGATAATAGATATACTTGTGGCAGAGATTGTGGTGATGGTTTTGTGGAGAAACTCATCAGATTGTGGACGTTAGGTATGCACAGCTTTCTGCATGGCAATCAGACCTTAATAAAGTGGTCTGAAATAAGAGTAGTAGAGAGATTGAATGCATGCAAAGGAAGAAAGTTGTCTTCTCTCTTCTCTTCTCCTGAGGATATGCTGTTCTCAAGATGCAAAGTCATTTGGGTATTTGTTTTTTTCACTGTTTTTTTCCACCAGATACTCTGTAGGGTGTTCCTTCTACAAAAAGTGTTATTATTTTTTAAAATGTTAATCAGAAAGATATGGATATTTTCCACAGCAGTTCAGTGGGAGCCATGCCTTAAACTTTCACTCAGAGTTAGTACCATTTTTCATCTGCACGTGGATTTTTAGTTTTTCGTATTTGGAAATATGTGAATAGTTTCAAATTTGTGCTCTGTCATAGAGTGAAGTGCAAATTCTCAGTTAAAATGGAAGGTCAAAACCATCCCTCACTGGATTTCATCTGGATTGGTGAGAGAATCTTTAGTATAGGAAGGAGCAGGCCCTGTGCCACATGGCACGTGTGGCCTGAGGCCCTGATGAGCTGCCACACGTCCCAGGCCATGGTGCTGACTGAGCATCAGAGTCTGGCCGTCACGCATGTGGTGAGCAGACCATGTGGCAAGACCCTCCTTGTAGCTGCATAATCCCCTGCGATCGCCCTATAGCCCCTTAGTGTTTCTGGGAAAGAATGCAGCCCAGTGTGCCCTCCTTCCCTGCCCTGTCCCTCTTCTTGCACAGCTGTGCACCCATCTGTCAGGTGGAATCCTCTACAGCTAGGTTAGCGGATCCTACCAAATCCTCATGTCTTACAGTGGGGCGACGCCTGCTCTGTCTTTCCAGTCACTGGTCTCGTCAGCTTCTCTCTGTTCTCCATGTGGCCACTGGACAGTTCTTCTAAAAAAATATAGATAGGCCATCTTATTCTTGGGCTTAGTGTGCTCGCTGTGGAAGTCTAGACTCTTTAGCCAAAGACCCAGGTTGTTCACAGCCTCCTCCAACCGCCTGCTTTCCCTCGGGGTCCATGTGAGCAGCCTGCTGTCTCCAGTCCTGCCATCACACTGGACCGTGTGCACACCCCCTCAGCCAGGAGAATGCCCATTCTTCTAAGATGCTGCTCTGTATTTCCCCTAGTGAAATCATCCCCGTCCACTTTACATTCTCTGTTTTCTCCTCTGGGTGCCCTGCCAAGTGCTTTCACAACTTTTACTGAGGTGGGCTTCGATCCTTCTTGCAAATATTGGCTCCCTGGCTGGGCCAGGTGCAAGGCTTATCCCAGGCACTGAGCAGACACCTGGCCTGTGTCTGCAGGCCAAGCAGTCTGTGAGTGCTCCCAGGTTTGCAACCTGGTTAACCTGGGGCTGGGATACACCAAGGCCACACTGGGAGCCTGGAGCTCAGGCCTGCCTGATTGTCCTCTCAGCTCATATTCATTGAACATCTGCTAAGGTTCCCTCAGGGGCTTGGGACACCGGTGACCAGTCTGGATTCCAGTCCCACTCACTCCTCTGTGTAGTGCACAGCTAGCATGCCCATGTGGTAGTTCTGAGCACTTGCACAATAACTATATAGTTACCATTATGAGAGCTCTGGAGGAAAAGTTGAAGGTGTAGGGAGCCACGTGAGTGGGAAATTCCAGCTGTTGCACAGATGCAAGAAGGCTTCCATGGCAGGGCCATCTGCACTGAAGAGCAAGTAAGAGGAGTGAGGTCAGGAAGGATTGGGGGCCCTGTGGTCTTGCTTTCTCATCAGTCTTTGAGATACCCACACAGACTTGAACCGCAGAACTCCAGAATAGCTGCCGTGGGTCCCAGCAGCCACAATAGCAAGGCAGGGTTCTTTTGAAGGTGGGAGCAGTGTAAAAATCCAGGGCCAGGTGGACACCAGATAAAAAACAGTACCTCTGAAAAACAGCAGAGAAGGTCTGCTGGTGAACCAGCCAGTGAGCAGCCACTGGGAGCAAGCTCAGCGTCGCAGGGAAGTTTGGACAGATGCACTGCTGGGGAGAGGCAGGGAGACCGGGGCCATGCTGTGGTCTCACTTGGGAACGTTTAGAAATGGGTGGCATTTGCCCTCTCCCAAGACTACCAGTCCTGCACAGGCTGTGGGGCCAACTGGAAGAGCCCAGTACAGCCTGCTGAGAGGCATTCATCTGGCCCTGGCTCTCTGCAGAGAGTGGCTGTTTATACCATTTATATACCTCTTTCAGGCCTGTAACAGTATGAAATAGGTGATCCCATGGTAGCCCGTGTGTCACATGAAAATAGGCTTGCTTTGTTCCATGAGAGTATACAACTTCCATAATTTGCTACCAGATCAAGGGCTCTATAATTTAACAACTCTAAGCTTGGGAAGAATTTCACTTCTTTATAGGTATGTTAATATTGAAAGTAAAAATGAAGTCTGTTGGTTTCGACATGCTTCTGGTCTGAAAACCCATCGCTTCCTGAGGTGAGATCTATCCCACTGCAGCTGTCTGCTGAGATTCCACAATATACTGGGCATGGGGCCCTTGGGAGTGTGAGGCCTGGAGAGGAAGGCTAGGTGGAGCTTGGGAGTCTAGGAAGAGGGAGGAGCCCGGTGCACTGCCACCTTGGAGGCCCCTAGGGTAAATGCCATGCCTGGAGTGGGTCTGGGCAGTGCTGAGGCATGCAGCTATGTTTCTCAAGCCAGCCCAGGAAGAGGCTGACGCTGCTGGTAGAAGGAAGGTCTAGGGGCTCAGTGGGTCTAAGCAGAGGATGGCAGTGGAGAAGCTGCTGTGTGGGAAGAAGCAAGAGGCACTGGATGGGATTGGGAGGCCTGAGGTCTGGGAGAGTCCTGTGGGCCACAGTCCCTCCTGAGCCTCAGCACCAGATCCACAAGGGAAGCGGCCTGAAGAGAGGGGCTCCTTGCTTTAGTTGGTCTGCACATGCCGTGGTGGCCAAGATGCAGAAGGCGAGCTAGAGCCTTCCAAATGGTACTACCCCGAGTCCTTCGCCATCAGGCTGCGGCAGAGTCCCATCAATATGCCCTCCTGCGTAGAGAGGGATTATAGACTCCATTCATTCACTCACTCAGAAAACATTAGCTAACTAGCTCCAGCCACAGCATTTACAAAGGAGGAGGTTATGATTCACTACCCTTTAGGAGTTCGTAGGACAGTGGAAAAAATAAACATAAAATTCTGGGCTGAGATAGGGATGTAAGTCTGGGGGACAGAAAGCTGGCCATCAGGAAGATCTGAGGGGACCTCCACTGAACATGGTGCCTTCCTGATAGAATGTGGGGAGGGTAGTAGTTAAGGGGGTTGCAAAGGGAAAGATGATGAGATTATGGCCTGTCGTTTTTGTGGAATATCATGTGGCCACTAAAGTTGATAGTCAAGATTAAGACCATGTAACTGTATGGCAAGACAATCATAAAGGTACATTCAGTGAAGACTGGTGGGTAATATTTTCTGAGAATGGTCATGGGTCTAGACAGGCATAGTGGTACATACCTGTAGTCCCAGCTACTCGGGAGGCTGAGGCAGAAGGATTGATTGCTTGAACCAGGAGTTCAAGGCTATAGTGAGCTATGATCGCATTTGTGAATAGCCACTGCCCTTCAACCTGAGCAATGTAGTGAGACCCCATCTCTAAAGAAAAAGAAAGGTCAGGAGTTCAACTGGATAATCACACAAATGCTCACAGAAAGATTGCCTAAGTAGTCAATAATGAAATTTGTAGTGTTAATGTGATTTAAGTTTTCTTTAAAAATGATTTCATTTAATGTGACTAATACTGATTTTTTTAAAAAATGATATAAGTAGATGGAGTATTCCTATTAGGAGATACAGCTTTATTTCTAGTAGTACATTTTCGGTAAGTTTTTTTGATAATTTTCTGACTCTTCCGATATCTCAATCCTAAAATAAATCTGTTAGCCCATAATGATGGTGGTGGTCTGACTAAATGACCACCAACCACAAGAAAATGGAAATAGTGGGCATGGTGTTTTGACAGTTTATTCACCGAAGCACCAATGGGGCTGCTTCTGTTGTGAGGACGTCTAGTTTCAAAGCTGGTGGAATAAGTGTGGCAGTGCGTTAGATGTGAAGGGATGGCGGTGGAACGGCTCTGCAGCTCCTCTCTCCTCTTCTCCAACCCCTGGGTCTCTGGCATCTCCATTCTGGTTCTTTGAAATTTTCCCCTGAGGAACCAATGGGGTGAAGGGATGCGGGAGGCAAGGGCGGTATTCGGCCATAGTGGGTTGTGAGAGTCTGTGCCACATGGAGTCTTGCACCCACTGCCTTCCCCCATGCTGGTTTGAGTGACCTCCTTGAGGATAGAAGTATTTGTGAGGGGATGGTTTTGGTGAAAGGAATTAACTGTAAATACTTAAAGTTATTTGTTTATAAATTGCAGTTGCCAATCTCTTCATCCACTCTCATTGCTACCAGAATATTTCTTTTTTTTTTGAGTCGGAGTCTCACTCGATCGCCCAGACTGGAGTGCAGTGGCCGCTCCCGGCCACCGCAGCCTCGACCTGCTGGGCTCCGGCAATTCTTCCGCCTCAGCCTTCCAAGTAGCCGGAACTACAGGCACGTGCTACCACTCCCGGCTGATTTTTTGATTTATTGTAGAGATGAGGTCTCACTGTCCAGGTGGGTCTCGAACCCGTGGGCTCAGGCCATCCACTCACCTCAGCCTCCCAAAGGCGCGGGATTACAGGCTGAGCCACCGAGCCCGGCTTAGAATATTTCTTACCAGTTCCTCCCAGATGGCAGAAGGGACTGGCTGACCAGCGAATTAGGGTGAGTGAGTGTGAGTGAGTGTGAGAGTCGTCTCATCTGGTGAAGCCCAGGAATCATGAGTGCCTCACAGCATGGCATTCCTCTTGCCAACCAGGAATATTTTTTTGGCAAAGTTCAGTGTGTGGCTCTGTCCGTGTGACTTTTCATCTGTGTGTCTCTCCCTCTGTTATTCTTATTCTGTAATTCTCATTCCAACCCTAATGACCCCTTTTCGCTTTCTACAACAGATCAATTGCTATTATGATCTATATGATCCTGTTTGTATAAAGTAGATACATCTAGAATATTCTGCCATATAAATGTGGGAGATTTCCTTTTGGTTCTGTTGGGTTTTTTTTTTCCATATAAAAACATGTAATGTCCTTGGACACTGAATAGTGACAGATGGCAGTTCATATTGTTACATTAATCACAGCAAGCAGCTTTCACATCTGTGACCTTTGATCAGTGAGAACAGAGCTTCGAGCAAATTTAAGTCCCTTGCCTCGGCCTCTGCTTGGCCAGTGATTGAGCGGAGACAGAGCCTGCACCCCTTTGCCAGTCCTGGTCTGCAATCTTGACTATCCACATTTTAGGGAAGGTCATGTAAATGCCAGGTGTCTTCCTCATGCTTGCCCTTGAAGGCAGAGCAGGATTGGACAGACCCTCCCAGGAAGTGTAGGGTGGCCTTTGGATCACCTTCTCCCTCTGTTTTTCTTCTCTAAGCCACCTCCCAAATCTGTCATCGTGAGCTTTTCTCCCTAAATGTATTGAAATGGCCGTTCAAAGGGAAGGCAGAAGGGGGAAGAAGAAACTTGGACCAAATGAGACGGGAGCTGTTTGTTGTAGCGAGGCCTGTGGCCCCCAGAGGAGGAACCTGTTTCCACACATCATCCCTGTAGTATCTCCGACCGCTTTGTGAGCCCACCGTGTGCTGGCACCTGCAGCCACAGGGCTCGTAGTGGTGAGGACAGATAGGGGCCTGGCCTCCCACCATGAAAGGAGAGCAAGGCAGCAGTGACTTCTGATCCATGCTGTGGTAGAAATCATGGATGCTGTGGAGCCTGAAGTGAAAGACTGTGAGCTTTGAAATCCCTTTTCTTGTTTCTGATGTATGCAGACTGCTTGTGGAACCTCAGCAAAAACATGATAGGCGTTTTCCATTTTATTTGCCTTTTACTTTCTCAGTTAGCCTTAAGTAAACATTTAGTTTCCTCTAATATGCTTTCTTTCTTTTTAGAAGACTTGTAATGACTTAGAAAAATACTTCAAAGGGATGTGAAATAGTGTATTTCTATCTGCTGTTTGTTGTGTATCAATATTTAAGCTTTGCTTCTCTGAGGAGGAAAAGCTGGCTAGTGGGAAGGTGGGCTGGGCTATTTATATGAAGCCCGTAAAGGTGATGTTTAAAATTAAAAACAGGGAGAGAGCTTGAGCTGGGCATGTAGCCACACGGATGTTTTATTAACCCCCTTTGATCTATCAAAGGCAAAAAGAAGGAGAAAAGAAAAATCATAGTCACAGAATCTCAGAGCTCATCTTCAACAAAAAAAGAGAAAACCTATGAAATGTTAAACTATTTATGCTAACTGTATTTTTTGCTGCAGCATTGGTCTTATTTTGAGACTGCTACATGTGCTGTGGGCTAATGCAGGCTTATGTGTTGACAGTGAGGAGAAAGGGGGTCCATACTCTACTAGTTTCCTGGGACTGTCCCAGTGAATTACTTCAAACTCGGTGGCTTAAAGCAACAGAAGTTTATCTTCCCTCAGTTTTAGAGGTAGAAGTCCAAAATCGGGGTGTCAGCGGGAACGGTTCCTTCTGGAGATTCTGAAGGAGAATTAATGTGTAATTCTTTTTTTTTTTTTGAGTTGGAGACTCACTCTGTCGCCCAGACTGGAGTGTAGTGGCCACTCCCGGCCACCGCAGCCTCGAACTGCTGGGCTCCGGCAATCCTTCCGCCTCAGCCTTCCAAGTAGCTGGAATTATAGGCATGTGCTACCACGCCTGGCTGATTTTTTGATTTATTGTAGAGATGAGGTCCCGCTACCCAGGCGGGTCTCGAACCCGTGGGCTCAGGCAATCCACTCACCTCAGCCTCCCAAAGACACGGGATTCCAGGCTGAGCTACCCAGCCCGGCTATTGTGTAATTCTTTACAGCAGCAGTCTCCAACCTTTTAGGCATCAGAGACTGGTTTCATGGAAGACAGTTTTTTCACAGACTAGGGGAGGGGTGGATGGTTTTGGGATGATTCAAGCCCATTACATTTATTGTGCACTTTAATTCTGCTCTTATTAATTTGTAATATAGTATAAATAATTATACAGTCACCATAATTTCTTTAACCACACACAGTACAGGTCACACTATGAGAACCTTTTTTTTTTAAGATGTAGGTACAATTGAGGACGAGGTAGCTAAGTGGTCATCGTGTAGGCACAGTTTGGGCCGCTGCTGCTGGTCTGACAGGAGGCGGATCTTGGGGGAAAATGCAAGCAATGGGAGCAGGTGTAAACTGATTGCTCTCCAGCCGCTCACCTCCTGCTGTGCGGCCAGGTTCCTAATGGGCCACAGGCATAGACGGGTGGGTATCCACTTGTCAAAATAACGATTGTTTTTGTAGTTATTTCTCCCCTTTCATTCTATTTTTGGGGTACTTTTTCTATCCTTTTTTATAAGTTTGTTCTGTTACATCCTTATCTTATTAAATATTTTTAAGGAAAAAGAATTTAAAATCTCGGGGCTAGATGGGATTCTCAAGGGCATTCAATCCAAACCCACCACCCAGGTGATGTATCAGTAATCTCCTGTCCTCCACACCTCCCCCCAGCCTGTCATCCAGAAGCTTCAGCACTGAGGCAAACTATGTCACCTGTGGGCAACGCTACCCACCATTGTTGCCTCTGAGGCTTTTACAAATTGGAGAAGCCTGTCAGAAAAAGGAAAGAGCATGCGTTTTCCCAGAGTCAGTTAATAAAGACTGGCAAAAAGGTGGAAGGATGTTTACAACACCAATTTTCCACAGAAGGAAGTCTAATATTGTGTTCGACATTTTTTTATGTCTTTAAAGTATTTAGTCTTAGAACCAAAAGTAAACATCCACATTCTAAATCACTGTCAAAGATAGTAATGAAAGTTTAAAAAAAGGGTGGGGGGCAAGAAAACAGACTAGATGAGAAATAGCAAGGAAATTAAAGGAAAACATGACAGTAGAGGAAGGCTGTGCACAGTCTGTATGGCAGTGAAGATAAATGTGTTAAGACTTCCCTGTAAGAAGAAAAGGTCAACAAGTTGTGTTAAAACTAAACTCCAATTATATGCTCTTTAAAGAGAGAAGGCTGAAGAGTATAACATGGAAAAGTAATAAGAATTCATGGTGTTTCACAAAGAAGGGGTGTGATTTAAAGGTGATTTTTGAGCCACACAAAACTTTTGAGTAAATCACACATATAAGAAAGGAACCAGAGAGATGGCTATTGACATCTCAGTAAGAGGCACAGTGGCTTGGCCAGGGTGAGGACAGGGAGGCACTGAGACAGAGCAGGAGTGGTGGGGACCTTCCTGGACTCAGAGCTCACAGAACTTTCTGAAGGGCTGGGTTAAGGGAAGGATTTCATCTCTGTGACTCAGATTCTCTCTCTGTGAGGAGGGGTGGTAATAATAGTATAAGAATCAATAGACACTTATAAAGCGTCTCACTCTTGCTGCTCAAAGTATAGGCTGGGGACACTTATGGACCTTAGAAGTCAATGAATTAATCCTACAACATATGCAGTTCATGTTAAACTGATGAAGTGGATTCATAGCCTTATTTTTTGTAAAAGTTTAAAATATGAAACATACTTTATTTCATACTTACAAACATTTTTATAAAAGCTTAAAAGATGAAATATAAAATACAAATGGAGCTCTTGAACATTACGTTTAGTTAAACAATAAAAGAATTCCCATAAAACTGGGATACCTAGTGTCATCAATATTTAACACCATTCTAGAATTTCTGGCTAAAGTGTTAACATGAAAAGAATATTTAACTGTTAGAAAGGAGAATCAAAACTATTCCTATTTGTAACCAATATATCAGTACTTACCTCAAAGTCCCAGAGAATGAGCTGAAAAATATTTTAATAGCTGAGAAAATTAAGCCATGTGAATAGATCCAACATAAAAGCAAATCAAACTAGAAGATTTAGAGGAAAGAAAGGAGCCAATTATGAAAGGCATCATGTCTACGGATTATGAAAATGATCTCTGGGAGAATTCATTCAGTGCTTTTGGCTGCAAGTACCAGATACCCCAGTTCAGCCAGCTTAAAAAATAGGGAAGAGGCTTGTGCGGTGGTTCAAGCCTATAATCCCAGCACTTTGGGGAGCCGAGGCGAGAGGATTGCCTGAGCCCAGGGGTTAGAGACCAGCCTAGGCAACCTGCTGCCTGCCTCAGCTTGTCCTTCCCTAATTCTCCTTCCTGGCTTGTGATATCTGCCTTGGTCCCCACAGATCCAGCAATGTCCAATGAAAGAAGATCCCCCTGGGCAAATTATGTCATTTATTTGGGCTTCAGCTTTTGAATCTGTAAAATTAAAATAAGAATAGTCTTGCTATAGGACTTGAATGACATGCTATATTTGAGATGATTGTATTTGTCAGAAAAATGTACTTGGCACATAATGGGACCCTCATTAAGTACTGGTTTTCTTTCTCATTTACTACACTGAGAGTTCCTCTGTTAGAGTTAGGAAATCTAAATGTTCTCCCGGAACCCCAGTCAGTTCTTACTTATCTTGGTCTTTGATTTTCCCTCACCCTTTTTCTTCTTTCCGTTTCAGTTTGCAAACCATTCTCCTTGGCAGAGAATACAATTTCAGGTATTTCTCTTTGCCATTTGTTTTGTTTCTATTCTTTATTCTCTGAGCACATGAAAAGGCTCTATCCTTTCTAGAGCCTTTGCTCCAAGCTTCAGCTCCCTTGGACTTCATTTTTTCTGACTCTGTTCTGTATTCATTTCTGGTAATAACCTCACTTTTCAACCATGGCCTTTATTAATCACACTTCATTTGGGCTTGATGTGGAATCTTTCAAATTTTTGTTCGCCATGCTTATTTGTGATTATGGAGTTAAAATTATGTTTCTAAGGTGCTTTCAGTTCCAGAGTTATGTGCCACAGAATCGTGTGTATATTTTGGGGAACACCTTTGAAGAACCTTCTGAAGTCTGTGGGCACTTTGCTAGCCTTGCTGGCCTTGTCTCCACGGGGTTCACTCGTGCGATGTTGTCTTCTGGCTTTCTCTTTTCTAAAGGAGTCACTCTGACTCCAGCCAGACTGGCTCCGTCCTCTTTTGATTTCTCTTCTCTGTGGGAGCCCGAATGGTCGACTTAGTGTCTTGTGGAGAGCTCTACCTGTCGCCCAGTGAGCAGCAGTCTAGCAGATGTCTGGGCCAGGCACACCCTCTGTGAGAACTGCTTACTCGCCTGAGCCAATGTTCCTGCCTGATCGCCTCCATGTGGCCAAGAGTCGCAGCTGCTCGCATGAGGTGCCGCTTGTTTCCGCTGCCCTTCAGCCTCAACTGCAGGCTTTCTGGCGTGCTTCCTCCCCAGGGCAGCCAGTTTTTTCACCTAAGGCTCATGTTCTTAACAAGTACATCACTTATTCGCCTGCTGCCTCTTTTTCTTTTTACATTCCAACTGCCTCTATGAATGGAGGCCCGTTGTGGCTCCAGTCTCCCCTGGTGCTCCCATTCCTCTTTGTCTCCCTGTTCAACTATTTTAATCCCATCCCGCTGATTTCAGGCAATACCTGTAAGTTGTGACTGTTTACATGAAAATATCAATTAAGTTGGACACAGGTGCCAGTGTCTCTTGTTCTTCTCCAATGTGAGTAGCCACACTGCAGAGACATTACAAACACAGCCCAAGCCACATCTCTGCTACAAAGACCACACTCCTGTCCCACCCTTGCCTGTGACAGGGAGTCGGGGTCCTCCCTGGATGGTAGCAATGGGCTTGCACAGGCTTGCTGAGCGGGGGCAGCCAGCTGCTCCTGTCATATCAGAAACAGGTATGCCTCAGTAAATTGCCAAGTGCATCTAGCACAATATGGCAAACACAAAACCCAAGTTCAAAATGCCATTCATCCCTCCTTCAGTCATTAATCTCTCAGATTTATGGAATGTCTGCCACCTGCCGGGTGCCATTCTGGGCTCTGAGGACACCGAGATGAATGATCTCCTGTCCTCAAGTGCGGACAGCTCACTCACTGTGGTGAGTGCATGATACCAACAGGTGTGCCTTGTTCTGGATGACAGGGACAGGGCACTTATTCCAGTCGGAAAGGTGGTGATAGGCAGTAAGATACTACTTCCTGTGGGGGGGGGGTGTTTCTGAGCTGGGACTTAAAACATAAATGGGAGTAAGCCAGACAGGAGTTGGGGAGGAGGACTGCATGGAGGTAGGGATGGGTGCCCCAGGGGGAGGGAATTGCTGCTTGAAGGCCCAGGAGATGCTGTGTAGTGAGGGCCCAGGGAGGAATACTTGCTATTAGGAGATGAAGAATAAAGCAGGACAGTGAGAAGTAAGCTCTGAAGAGGGCAGGAACCTGATGATGGAGGTTGTTATCCCAAGGAAAGCGACTGGCTTATAGTCCCATGAGTGAGTGGGCAGGTGTGGTGCCACCTACCAAGAGTAGGGATGAACTTGGGGAAAGGGGCAGGCTGAGGGCCAGGGAAACATGAGCTCTGCCTTTGCTGTTGTTTGCTGAGACCCTGTCTACATCAGAAGAAGCAGCCTGGTCAGAGCGGATGGAGGGAGGAAGTCAGGACGTGGTCTCTGGCTTCAACTGTGAGGACTCAGGCAGTAAGGAGGAATGAGAGAGCATAGATGTCCACGCACTCTAATTCAGGGAGGGGCAGATGGCGAAGACCTAATGGAACCTAATGGAACAGGAATGCTGTCAGAAGTCTGGCAGTCATGTGGATGCCCACTCAATAAATACTCCATGAGCCACCTGCCCGCTCTGGCTGCCACTGCCTGTTCCAGCATTTCCACACCAACCTTTGCTGCCAGACGCGCTCTTCTGCATCCCCAGGAAAGATGGGCCTGACTCTTCCCTTCACAAGCTGCTGGTCAGTCAGCCATGGTCAGGAGGTGGCAGGTCATGCCAAGGAAGGGAAGCAGGCTGCTCGGTCTTCCCATTGGTGTCCACTGTGGGTGGGACAGTTCCAATGAGGAGGTGCAGTTGTCAGTTAACATTGTAGCATACTCTTACCAATTTTTGCTGAATCTGGAGTTCCCTGTCAAATTATGCGAGATGAGAAAGGAGAAAATGAGATGATGGCATTCAGGAATAAAACACTCCAATGTCGCCCAGAGACAGGTGACGTGCCAGAAGTAAGAGTGTAGCACACCTGGGAGACCTGGCTCGTGACAGTTCTTAGTCAAGCCCTAAGCGCTTGGATGGTGCCCAGAATGTGGGCCCATCATGGCTCCAGTCTCCTTTGGGACTCCCATTCCTCTCGAGCATGAACTTCTTTCACCCTTCGCCGTTCTGTTGTGAGACACCCATGTCATATTTGGAAGAGTCTGGCTTTCCGGGACACTGCTGGGTTCAAACCTTAGTGCTGCCAAGTGGCAATTGTGTGACCTTGGTGAATACCTCCCTGAGCCTCACATCCTTTGAGAAGACGTCCACACTCCAATCCCACTTCATCCATCCCATGCTATCCTTATCCCTGCCCCTCCCTCTCTCATGCTATCACCATCCCATCCCAAGCCATCCCCATTCTCATCCCCGCTGTATCCCATTCTGTCGCATCCCACCCATCCCATTCTCACCCCATCCTATCCCCATTCCATCTCATTACCCGCCCCATCCCATCCCATCCCCACCCATCTCATTCCCTTCCCATCCCATCCCACCCTCATCCTCATCTTCTCCCCGTGATCCTCATCCCCATCCACATACCATGCCATTCTCATCTTCATCCCATCTCAGGCGATCTTTATCCCCATCCCATTCCATGTCATCCTATTACCTTCCCATGCCATCCTCATCCTTACCCCATCCCATCCCATCCTCATCCCTACTCCATCCATACTGTCCTCATCCCCATCCCATCCTCATCTCATCCCATCCTGTGCCATCCTCATTCTTATTCCATCCTATGTCATACTCCTCCCCATCTCAATCCAAACCAACCCCATTCCATCTCATCCCATTTCCCTATCGTTCACTTATGGCAGAAGCTGACTGATGGGCTCTGACCACTTAAGAGAACAGAAGAGGCAGCAACATGGCTACCATGGTTTACTTGCCTCTCCTGATCCTGTCTTTCTTTTCTACTGGAGAAAATCTTCCTTGCTTCAGCTTCTGAGAATGCACTATGTATTTTCTTTCTTTCACTGAAGCATCTACCCAGAATTGAAAGACTGCTTCTCTCCTCCCAGGGCACACCCCCTGCAGGATAAGGAGATGGCAGTGGTACCTCCTTGCTCCCTGCTGTCACCCTTGTGCATAATGTCCTCAGTACACTGAATCTCATACCTCTGGGCCTGTTACTCCTTGTCACTTTTTTTTCTAGCATCTGTGCACTCCTCCCTTCTTTGTGGACTTTGGAATCTCTGCTCAGATCTCCTATTTGTCCTATCCCCAGAACACTGTCAGCAAATGAATAACAACCCAGCACCTGCTTGCAGTCAGAATAGAGGTCTGCACCTGTTGTTCCTTCCTGCACACCCTGAGCAGCCTGTGCTTCTTCTTGAGGCCACACTGCACAGTTTGGCAGATGTCTCGGGTGCACCAGCTCTGAGCTAGGCAGTGGGGCCCAAATGCTGAACCAGAGACCCTTGGCCTCACTGAGCTGTGCTGTCTCTGAAAATCCTGTCTCTGTTGTGTGCATCTCTCCCTGCCCTTGTTGACGTGTCAAGCACATCCCATCCTTATAATACACCTTTCCTGCTCAGTATCCCATTGAGCTACCTCACCAGTCTTCACCCCTCAACCCTGAACTCCTTTTCTCCTGCTGGTGGGAGCTATGTCTACCACTGTGCTAAAACTTCCAGGGAAAGAGCACAAGAACTCCCATGTTCCACATCTGCTGAAGATTTGCAATCCCTGTTTTCACCTCTTTTGGCCTCAGAGAGTGACAGTCTTCCTAAAATGTCTCTTTCCCCTTGCTGCATGAACTCACTACTTCCCATCATTTCTTCCCGGTTACCTTTGTGCCCGTCTCATCTGCCTTACGTGTTAAATGCTCTTTTCCTGTCTAAAATGTTGATCTTTCCCACGGCTTTCTCCTCGACGCATCTTTCCTCCCTTCCTTGGTGGTTTTTTACACCCATGTTTTTGTCGTTGCCTTTCCACAGAAGACTGCAAAGCTACCTTGGCCCTCAAAAGCCCACTATGGACTTTTCTATCTATCCCATCCACCTTCTCCTGTACTCCCCCGCACTGGGCAACCCCCTTTCTGAGCCCACAAACTAGACCTTTTTTTTTAGCCCTTGTCTCCATCCTTACGTATTCTGTAGCAAGTTTAGTCCAGGCAGGGCATCAGTTGCACCCTCAGTTCCTCATTCTCCCCTATCCATTTCTTCTCTGATATTCAAAGGCCTTCACTGTTTCTTGCCTTGTGTATTGTAGTGGCTTCTTTTTTTTCAAAGGTGTCGTTGAACTAACTGCCAGTGCTAATGCTGGGCTGAGAGTCCGGAATCCAGGATGGTCTTTCCGCTTCTCTCATCAGTTGGCTGCAGACCACCGTGCCTTCCTGTGGCCCAGTCTCCTCGGCCCTAGCCTGGGCCTCAGTAACAAACATGTAACAAATTGCAGTGGAACCAGGGCCCAGCCAGCAGAGATTGCATGTTGCGATGCTTGTCACTACTCCCCAGGCTCTCTGCTCCACTGGGCATTTGGGTCCCTGATACACGGTAGTTGAGTGACCCGGGCAGGGTCTGCCAGCCCCTCCGGCCTGCATGTGCTTTGGGTGTGATGGGGGCAGGTTTTCTCTTTTGTGCTCATCTATTTCATCTGTCTTGCAGGAGTCCAGCAGCCAGGGCCGCCATATTACACTGACCCAGGAGGACTGGGGATGAACCCTGTTGGGAACTCCATGGCAATGGCTTTTCAGGTCCCACCCAACTCACCGCAGGGGAGCACAGCCTGCCCACCCCCTCCTGCCTACTGCAACACGCCCCCGCCCCCGTATGAACAGGTGGTGAAGGCCAAGTAGCGGGGCACCGCCAGCGTGCAGGAAAGATCAGAGAGGGCCTTTTGCCGGCCTCTCCTGTCCCCGTCGATGTTCGCTTCTGAGAATGTTCTAATGAGCCACTGGGGCAGACTCCTCTTTGGTATCTTCAAAGCAAGCACAGCTTCCTTCCAGGCTTTCCATGGAGGACAGTATTTGAATTTGCACTGTGTTTCCTTTGTTGCTTCTGTTTCTGACGTCATCTGTGCTCTCAAGTGGCAGAGTGTAGTGACAGTCACCGAGGGCTGACTTCCTAGGGTGGCATGCCCAGATCCACAGGAGAGAGACTGAGAGCAGAAGGGCAGTGCCAGGGGTGCTGGCGACGTGTGGAGGGGCCAGGCTGAGGCAGTCCGGGCAATCGTCCTTCCACCAGATGGAAAGCCCCACACATAGCAGGCAGCACAGCCAATGAAGCAGCAGCTGGCGGGTCAGCTGTTCCAGCCCATCTTCCCATCAGTCATATCTCTAAGAAGCTGTTGGAGAAACATTCAGGAGATAGTAGGCCTCTTGGCACTTTGCTGTCTCCATTCACGTCCAGAAGATGAGCTTCCCCTGCACCCCCAAGGAATAGCGGACTAAGCACAGCTCCACGGCAGGGCGGAGGTCCAGTCTCAGACCAGCATCGGATGGCTACAGTCATTTGAAGATCACCAAGGAATGTTACTTAAATTCATAGAAATCGCTCCCTGCCCCAAACTGGAACGTTGCATTTTATGAGGTCTTAATCTGACTTGGAAAAAATAAAAGTCGCCTCCTTTTTCATTGCATTTATGGAAGTGTGTGTATTGCTTCCAGTCCTTTGAGATCAGACTGGGAATGTTTCTTCCTTGGACATCACTGCCTCTCCAGAGTGGCCTCACGCTAGAGGACTCCTGTACCCTTCTCCAGGGCAGCTGTGGTGGGAGGTATTGATGGACACCTTTCAGAACAGAGGACTGAGAAGTCACATCAACCCTTGGAGGAAGAGATACCAGCTGAGGTGTCCATCAGGGCGCAACTGCCATTCTGAGCCCAGGACCAGTGGTGGTTGTGTTTGATTTGAGCAGATGTGTGTTGGGCTCTGAAAAGGAGGAACTTGCTGAAAAAAAGGCAGAAAGGTGCTAACCGGACTGCGCTGACCGTGTAATCAAAATCAGAATAAAGAAGATGTGGTTGGAAATGCAAATAAGAATCACATCTCACCCCAGGATTGCCGGAGTAGTTGACAGCAAGGAGTTCTGTTCTGCTGCATAGTTCACAGTGCTGATGTGTATTTAAACCCAGATTGAGGTCTGATGTGTTGTGTCAAGGCAGTGTAGCCAGGATGCCTAGATTACTGTATGGGCAGTATCACAGGGAATGGGGTGAGGAGGTGCTTATTTTTTAAAGGAACTAGTCAGAGCCTCTGAGAAATTGTTGCTTATTGAACTGGGGCATCAAGACATCTCACTGGGGCGGATACAGACTGGCTTTTATTTCCCTGGACCAACAGCCTTGGTGCTCAAACTCTGCTTGGGTATTTATATGAGGCAGGGAGCAAGGAATAGGGAAGCGGCCGAGGTAGCTGCTTGGAAGCAACTTACTCTAAGGACAAAGGATCTGAGAACCTCCTGAGGAATTTTATGGGAAATGCTTGGGGACACAGTCAACACCTTCCGAAACAGTTTGTGAACACAGATGCTGCTGCTGGTATCTCTGACCACTCTCATGTGACCTCTGACCTCTCACCCTGATGGTGGCACCTCTCCACGTTAGGCCTCCATTAAATGAGATGACAAAGCACAACGTTTGCTGTTTACAACCAAGACAACTACATGGGTCCAAATGTTCCTCTTCTTCCAGGTCATTTGTTTTGCATTTTTAACACCATTTTCGCCCTTTACTCTTTGTAATAAAGCACACTAAGAGCTGCCCCTGTTGTTGGGTGAGGGTGCAGTTGAATAGGCACCCACATGTCCATGACAAAATTTTGTTTATCTTTTTATAGCAAATGCTCTTAAGAGACAGAATGGTAGGTAGGGCTCAACAATTTTATATTCCCACCTTTGTGTAAGATAAACTTTGTTTTCCCTTGAATCTGGTTAGAATCCTACTACAGCAAACACCGATAACATATACGGAAGTCCTACACGTGATGACGTTTCCCAGCCAGTCTCGTTTCCTCCTTGCTTTTGGTGGGTGGTACCCACCTCTTAGAGTGAGGCCAGCTCCTGGTGCGTTGAAGTCTGTAGTCTGTGATTAGGAGTCAACGTGAAACAGATCTGTGCATGCTTTTCCCTCTGCAACGTTTGGCTCATTTCTCTGTTTTGTCCTCTTTTGATAGGGTCCTCTTTCCTATGTATGCAAAATAAAAGTAAATTTGGTCAAGTACTTTGTTTTACTGGGGGGTGAAAAAGAGGGTCGCGAGGAAGTTTCCAGCAGGAAAGGGGAAATAGCGGGTTGTTGTTTCCGGCCAGGTGGGTGGGGCAGATGGTGCACCCCATCTCAGGAGAACTGGTCAGCGGGCATTGTCCAAGAACACAAAGCACTCCTGCTGCACTAACAGTTTTAAAGTCAAGCTGGGGAAAAAACTGTCTGAGGCAAGTAGGAAGACAGAGGAGACGCATGGCTGATATTGACCCAAGGTACCCTGGAGCTGGGTCTGTCTCCATCGGTCGAGGAGCCTGCGTTTTAAAGGCAGCTCTGCTTGGCCAGAGATGGCGCTTCTCAACAGGTGTATCTGCTGCAGTGAAATTTCATTTGCGAGGAATCACTAATTGAGATAAAGTTTGTAAAAAGGTGTTTTATATTCTGCCTTCCTAAAACTCTAGTCTGAGAGCATGGTCCTCCCCCTAAAAAGTCTTCTGTAGACCAGGTTTGGAGTACCTCCATTGTGTCCATCTTGGGGAAATCAACCGTACACACTGGTATATTGAGCAATCTGAGAAGTAAGTGTCTTAGTGTCATTCGATCCAACCCTCCCCAAATAAGTGGTTCATAAAATCTTTCTCTTAAGGGAGGCAGAGTTGGTGATAAAACACATCACTTCTGCTCAGCCCATATTTGAAGATGGCTGCCTTGAAAGGCACAATAAAGATGGGTGGTGACTCTCCCAGCTCTGTTATTCATTCTTATGACTTAACACTCTTTATCATAGTGTTTTCTTCAGTGCATGCTTACAAAATGGTTCAAGTAGAAGATAAATCCCCTGAATACTCGGCACCATATGTGATTTTTGAAAGAGCTTAAATTTTGCTTACATATTGTGCTGATCTGTCTCCTTTCAAAGGCAATTGGAGGCCAGGCACGGTGGTTCATGCTTGTAATCCCAGCACCTTGGGAGGTCAAGTTGGGAGGATTGCCTGAGCCTAGGAATTCAAGACCATCCTAGACAGCATAGCATGGCCATAGCTACAAAAAATAAATAAATAAATTAGCCAGGCTTGGTGGCACACAGCTGTAGTCCCAGCTACTTGAGAGGCTGAGGTGGAAGGATCACCTGGGCCCAGAAGGTCAAGGCTGCAGTGAGCCATGATCATGCCAGCCTGGTGACAGAGCAAAACCTCGACTCAAAACAAACAAAAAAAGACCAATCAGAAACGGTCCACTTCATGTTGTTATACCACTTCTAAACATTTCGTCATAAAAATTTTAAAGCATTCATCAGAACTGGGGAAAAAGTTACAGTGATCACTCAGAAACCCACTAAATTCTACAACTATTTTTACTATTATAAAAATCATTAAAAAAACTAATGTGCTTTCTCTGACACTGTTATATACTGTATCTGAAAGCATGGATAATCACTTTGACCCTAGAATAAGGTAAAGATTAGTTTATCTTCAACCTCCCTTTTCACTAGTCTTGGGCAAAATTCTGGTCAGATTTCCCCAAACTCTGTCTGAGTCTCGGCCACCCATTTTAGCAGGAAAGCATCAGCTTCTTCTCAGGCCTGTCCCATGACACCCTGGGCCTCATGCAGCCCTTGGGACCAAGACCTGCCTCCACATTGGTGAGTGGCCACTGATAGCTGCTCCTGTGTGTCTCATACATGTTCACCTGCAGCTGCAGTTGGCTCGGACCCCATGTTGGTCCTTTCTGGGGTGGTTCTGTCCTAGACCGTGTTGTGTTAGGCCCATCCTCCAGCATGCAGCTGAGGTTCGCTCACTCATCAGACATACTTCCCTTCTAAGGCGCATCTGACAGCAGAACCCAGGACTGCTGACCTGAGCGATTTCTAAACGCTGCCCTGGAGCTGGGAGTGTGCAGTTCAGCCTTGATCTTTCCTCAAAGCTCCGAGGCGCTTCTGCAGATTGTCTGTTTCCTCGCTGCGTGGCCAGCTCTACAAGCCTGGGCCACTTGGAGCAGCGTGTAGGCCCCAAAAGACCCTATTGCACTCTTTCCCCCGTGACCTTTTATCTCAAAATATTTTAGTTCCCCTTCAGCATTTCATATTCTGAAAAAGAAAATACCAATTTAGTTTATGTATTGCAGTACTGCTCTCAGTCTTACTTAGTAAGAAGGGGTCTGTTACAAGGACAGGCTTGACACTAATCTCATCTAAGCCCCCATGCAGACGAGAAGTGAGCCTGAAGAGATGAAGCAACTTGCTCAACGGCACAGCCACTGGGCCAACTTCCCCCAGTAAAATGAGGGCGAGGGTCACTTACAAGCCAGAGGCCAAGCTCTGAGAGGGCAAACTGAGTTCTACCTATCCTTCCCAGATTTCACTGAACTTTAAAAATCTACAGCATCTGTCAAGGCAAAAAAAAGTGCAAGAACAAAAGTGTTGAGCAGCTTCTGGAATGGAAGACGGGATCGGCCAGCAGAGAAACAGACCTGAGAAGATGGATGCGGAACCTGTGCACAGAGGTGGCTGAGGAGGCCGTTGTTCCTCACATGCTGAGGCCAGCCAGTGCGGACAGCATGGAGGGCTGTGAGTGGATGTCAGTGGATCAATGCTCGGCTGTTCTCCAGAACAGCCGTGGCAGAGGCCTCCAGCCTGACTCCCCCGCCCGCACCCATGTGTGCAGAGCAGCTGGCTGCAGGAACTAATGACCTGAAGCTTGCTTTCACACGAAGGGGATGCCCTGCCTGGCAAGGGTGATGTGTGCTGTCGGCATCATTACCTAATTTTAAGAAGTGGTTCAGGCCGGGCTCAGTGGCTAAGCCTGTCATCCCAGCACTTTGGGAGGCCTGAGCCTGCGTGTTCGAGACCAGCTCAAGCAACTTGGTGAGACCTTGTCTCTACAACAAATCAAAAAAATTAGCCAGATGTGGTATTGTGCATCTGTACTTCCAGTTACTTGGAAGGCTGAGGTGGAAGGATCGCCAGAGCCCAGCAGGGCATCCATGAGCATGCCACTGTACTCCAGCCTAGGCAATGGAATGAGACACCAACTCAAAAAAAAAAAAAAAAGTGGTTCAGACATTTTCTAATGTATCAATGAAAACATTTATCGTCTAAGGCTCCCATGGCTTTCCCATGCCTCCTGAATTTCGACTCATGGAAATAAATTCCATGCAAAGTAGAAACTCAGGGACCCAGGAAAGATACTAACCCAGTTCTCATCACCATGATTCCAATCCCACCTTGGACGATTTCTGTCAAACCATAGGAAAGAAACACAGCCTCCCTCTTAGTACATGTGCCTCCGTCTGCATTGTACCTCTGAGTCCTTTTCCATGGCAGGTCAGTATCCTATTTAATATGCTTCATCATAAGACAGGAATCTTCCACCCCTCTTTTGTCACTTAGTAGGAAGGGAGAGCAGACCCTCCATTTTGGCCCTAAAGTTTTCTCCTGACTTGTGCTATACCAGCCTTTCTACCCAGTTGCCCAATCATTTATCAGCTAAAATGATCCTTAGTCGTTTGAATTCTTGTCTTTATCCGTTCAGGCTGCTATAACAAAATGCCACAGACTGGGTGGCTTGTGAACAATAGAAATGTATTTCTTAAAGTTCTGGAGGCTGGAAAATCCAAGATCAAGGCACTATTAGATTCAGTGTCTGGTGAGCATCTGATTCACAGATAGCTATCTTCTTGCTATAACCTTACTTGGCAAAAGGGGTGAGGGGGTCTCTCTGAGACCACGAATTCTACTCGTGAAGCCTCCCCCCTCATGACCTGATCACTTCCCAAAGGCCTCACCTTCAAACACTACCACCTTGGGGATTAGATTTCAACATACAATTTGAAAGAGATACAGACGTTCAGTCCATAGCAGTTAACTTCAATTTTCTTTGAATGCCAAGGACGAGAGCACAGTAGGTGTGAGCACGATGCATGTGGGCATAACTATATATTGCTGGCATCATGGAAGGACCATGGGCTTTGAAGAACAACCTTGCTCAAGTCTGCTAGTTGTTATGTGTCTTCAGGCAAACTTTCTAATCTCAAATCTTAGTTTCTTCAACTAGAAAATGGAAATTATACTACTCAATGCTTATACCAAGCTTACAACTAGTGGATAATTGACAAATGTTTAAAATCCTCTGCTCTCTCTCCACAATTCCTTGAACAAGATAAGTCAAAGCACAGTGGGAGAGGAAATGAACTCACCTCTTTGATCAGCTGTGAGGAGTCTAGGTCTGTGGTATAGCTAGAGGAGTGGAAGGGAAGGGGTTTTCTTTGACACATTCTCCATGTATTCTTTGTCTTTCAGACTATGATCATGTAAAGAAGGAAGCCAAGGGGTTTCACATATATACTACTTCATATATTACCTTACTGTGCTCCTTGTCATGAAAGACTGATGTGGGTTGCCCAGGAGAGGACGTTAAGCCAATCAAAGTTAGAAGGAGAAAACTTAGTCGATCATCTTTTCCCCCTAAACTATAAACAGTATTTGGTACATTCAGAGACAGGGACTTCAGGATGGCTGACTAGAGGCACCCAGCACTCTTCTCCACAAAGAAGGGTCAAAACAGTGAGGAGATGATCACACATTAAATAGAGCATTTAAAAGAACACGAGAGTCATCAGGGAAGTGAGTAATCTCTGAGGCATGAAAGAAGATGGAAGCAAAGCACCCAGCCTAGCCAGCACCAACTCAGCCAGAAGAAACTCCCAGTACAGGAAAAGGTAAGTGAGAGATCTCCAGTTGTCCACATTCCCACTGCCGACTTCTGTAATCTCCAGCCATGGGGAACACCCTTAGCCCTTGTGGGAGTTGCCAGGAGTTCACAATGACGTTGCTCCAGAGAGAAAGCTTGTGCTGGTTTCCACACACCACCTAGACCAAAGCAGTTCAGCCTCCACCAGACTACATCTTTCCCTGGGACCCAGCATCCCCTGTGTCTCCACACCCAGAGCCCAACTGACATCTCCCCCATGTCCATGCAGAAGCTGCAGCATCACGAACTGGACGGACCCAGCAGTACAGTCAGGTCCCCAGCACTATAGTCCATACAGTGTTTTACACCCCAGGGAATAGGTGGGGAAGTGCTCAGGAAAGACTACCACCAAGACAAAAGGAGGTGAAGCACGTGTTTCCCAGAGCCTGAGCCACCTGTCTGGGGCTGCTGCTACAGATACAAGCCCATGCCCCTTCCCCCAGCAGCAGGGCCACAAGAGGAACTTTGGAAACTGTACAAATGCATGGAACTTACGCAACATGTTCTTGAATAACTATTGGGTTAATGAAGAAATTGATAAGGAAATAAAAACTTCCCCAAACAAATGAAAATGGAAACAAAATATCCAAACCTGTGGGATACAGAAAAAGCAATGCTGAAGGAAAGTTATATTAATAAATACCTATGTCAAAAAAGAAAGTTGAAATAACCCAATGATGCACCTCAAGAAATTAGAAGAGTAAGGACAGACCAAGCCCAAAATAAGTAGAAGGAAAGAAAGAATAAATAGAGCAGAACTAAACAAAATGGAAACTAAAAAAACCCAAAGGATTAATGAAATGAATAATTAGCTTTTTTGAAATGATACACAATAAACTGCTAACTAAACTAACCAAGAAAAAAAGACCAAATAAATAACATTGGAAATTAAAAAACAGACATTGCAAATGATACCACAGAAATACAAATTGAGCAGAATAGAAAGCCCCCAAATACTGTCGACTGATTTTCACAAAAGGCACCAAGAATATACATTGGGGAAAGAACATTTTGTTCAAGAAATGTTAAGAAAACTGAATATCTATGTACAGAAGAATGAAACTAGAACCTATCATCATATACAAAAATTTAACTCAAAAGGATAGAGTCTTAAAGGTAAGACATAAAACTACTAGAATAAACCCTAGGGAAAATGCTTCAGAACGTTGGTCTATGCAACATTTATATGACAGACTTCAAAAACAAAACTAGACAGATAGGACTATATTAAGCTAAAAAGCTTCTGCAAACAATGAAAACAGTCAACAGAGTAAAGAGACAACCCATAGAATGGAAGAAAATACTTTCAAACTATTTATCTGACAAGGGACTATTCAGAATATACAAGAAACTCAAACAACAGCAAAAAAACAAGTAATCCCATTAAAAGTGGCAAAGAACATGAAAAGACATTACTCAAAAGAAGACAGACAGTGGCCAAAAAGTATGTGGAAAAAATGTTCAACATTGATAATCATCAAGGAAATGCAAATTAAACCACAGTAAAATATCATCTTACCCCAATTAGAATAGTTATTATCAAAAAGACAAAAAATAACGCATGCTGGCAAGGATATGGATAAAGGAAACTCTTATATACCTGTGGGAATGCAAATTAGTACACCATTACGGAATATAGTATGGAGGGTTCTCAAAAGAAAAAAAAACAAAAACCTAAAAATAGAACTACCATATGATCCTGCAATTCCACTATTGAGTATATATCCAAAAAGCAGGAAGTCAGTATATCAAAAGGAGGCCTACATCCACATGTTTATTGCAGCACTATTCACAATAGCTAGGATATGGAATCAGCCTAAGTGTCTGTTAACAGTTAAATGAAGAAAATGTAGCATCTATACTACCCAGCCATTTGAAAAATGAAATTCTGTCATTTGCAGCAACATAGATGGAGCTGGAGATCATTATATTAAGTGAAATAAGTCAGGCACAGAAAGACAAACAGCACACATTCTCACTCATGCATGGGAGCTAAGAACAAAAACAAAAACGTGATCTCATGCAAGTAGAGGGAAAATTGATCTTTACCAGAGGCTGGGAAGGGGAAAGTATTAAAAAAGGTTGGTTTGCAGGTACAAAGATACAGTTAGATAGAAGGAATAATTGATGTTGTTCAACAGCACAATAGGGCGACTACAGTTAACAATATATAGTATTTTTATAATAGCTATAAGAGATTAGAAATGTCCCTGGCACAAGGAAATTATACATGTTGAGGTGATGGATATTCTAAAAATTCTGCTTTGACTTTTACACATTGTATGCTGTATCAAAATATCACATGTACCACATGAATATGCACAATTACTATGAATCAATTAACAAAATTTAAAAACTAAGAAGTGAATATGGGCGATGTTTAAATGAGAATTTGTTATACTATTTTCTCTACTTTTGTATATGATCAACAATTTTTATAATAAAAAATCAAATGAAAATAAGGTAACCACAAGCAATCTCAAAAGCTACCACTATATTTTGTATACATATATTATGGGCACACTTCATTTTACTGCAGATATTGCATTTTTTACAAATTGAAGGTTTGTGACAACCTGCATCAAGCAAATCTGTTAGTGACTTTTTTCCAACATTGTGTGTTCATGTCCTGTCTCTCTGTCACATTTGGTAATTCTCACAGTATTTCAAACTTTTTCATTATCAGTTTATCTGTTAGGGTAATCTTTGGTGATCTTTGGTTACTATTGTAATTGTTTTTGGGTGACAATAACTGTACCTATGGAAGATGATGTACTTAATCGATAAATGTGTATTCTGACTGCTCCACTGACCACCCATTTCCACATCTCTTTTCCTCTCCTCAGCCCTCTCTATGTATTCCCTGATACACAACAATGTTGAAATGAGGCCAGTTGATAACCCTACAATGGTCTCTCAGTATTCAAGTGAAAGGGAGAGTCGCATGTCTCTGACTTTAAATCAAAAGCTAGAAATGATTAAGTTTAGTCAGAAAAACATGTCAAAAGCTGAGACAGGCTGAAAGCTAGGACTCTTAACCAGTTAGCCAAGTTGTAAATGCAAGGGAAAGTTTTGCAAAAGAAATTGAAAGTGCTATCCCAGTGAACACAAGAAAAGCACAACAGTCTTATTGCACATATTGTATATGTCAAGTCTATGAAGACTGAGAGTGGTTAAAAAAAAAAAAACCCTGCAGAAAAAAACAAACAACTTTGAAGCTAGGAAGTGTTGGTTCATGTGATTTGAGGAAAGATGTTTCCACAGCATAGAAGCACAAGGTGCAGCAGAAAGTGCCAGTGTGGAAGCAAGTTATCCAGAAGATCTAGATAAGATAATTGTTGAAGGTGTCTACACAAAACAACAGATTTTGATTGTAGATGAAATAGCCTTGTAGCATAAGATGCCATCTAGGACTGTCATACCTAGAGAGGAAAAGTCAATGCCTGGCTTAAAACTTCAAAAGACAGGCTAAGTCTCTTATTAGGGGATAATGTAGTTGGTGACTTTAAGTTGAAAACAGTGATTGTTTACCATTCTGAAAATCCTAAGACCCTTAAGAATTATGCTAAATCTACTCTGCCTCTACTTTGTAAATGGAACAACAAACCTGAATGACCTGAGTATAGCATGGTTTGCCAAATATTTTCACTGCTGAAACTTATTTCTCAACAAAAAAGATTCCTTTCAAAATATTATTGCTCACCAACAATGCATCTGGTCACCCAAGAACTCTGATGGGTTTGTAGGAGATTATTGTGTTCATGCCTGCTAACACGCATCCATTCTACAGCTCATGGACCAAGGAGTCATTTCAACAAGTCTTATTATTTAACACATACAAATAGGTATGTAAGGCCATAGGTACCATAGGTAGTGATTTATCTGATGGATCTGAGCAAAGTAAATCCTTCTGGAAAGGATTCACCATCCTAGATGTCATTAAGAACACCTGTTATTCATAGGAGAGAGTCAAAACGTCAACATTAACGGGTTCGGAAGTACTTGATTCCCACCTTCATGGATGACTCTGAGGTGTTCAAGACTTCAGTGGAAGAAATAACTGCAGATGTGATGGAAACAGCAAGGGAACTAGAAATTAAAAGTGGAGCCTGAAGCTGTGACTGATTTGCTGTAATCTCATAATAATACTTGTCTGGATGAGGAGTTACATCTTATGGATCAGCAGAGAAAGCAGTTTCTCGAGGTGGAATCCACTCCTGATGAGGATGCTGTGAATATTGTTGAAATGACAACAGAGGATTTAGAATGCACCATAAACTTACTTGATAAAGCTGTGGCAGAATTTGAGAGGATTAACTCCAATTTTGAAACTACAGAGAAATTTTTCCTGAAAGATTGGTGTCAATGGATGCAGCAAACTTCGTTGCAGCCTTCCTTTAAGAAGTTGCCATAGCCACCTCCACCTTCAGCAACCACCATCCTGGTCAGTCAGCAGCCTTGGACACCGAAGCAAGACCCACCAGCAAAAGTAGTATGATGCACTGAAGGCTCAGGTGACCATTAGCAGTTTTAGCAGTAAAGTCCTTTTTTTTCTGGAGTCAGAGTCTCACTCTGTCGCCCAGGCTGGAGTGCAGGGGCACGCTCACGGCCACCCCAGCGTCGACCCCCTGGGCTCTGGTGATCCTTCTGCCTCAGCCTTCTGAGTAGCCAGAACTACAGATGCGTGCTACCATGCCTGGCTAACTTTTTGATATATTGGAGAGATGAGGTTCTCTCGCCTCAGCCTGCCAAAGTGCTGGGATTACAGGCTTGAGCCACTGTGCCCAGCCAGCATTTTTAACTAAGGTATGTACACTGTGTTTCTGAGATAGAATGCTACTGCACACTTAATAGACTATGTGTAGCATAAACATAACTTTTATACACACTGGAAAACAAAAAAAAAAATTGTGTGACTCACCTTATTGTGATACTGTCTTTATTATGGGTGTCTGGAACTGAACCGGCAATATCTCCCAGGTCTGCCCGTACTTGGGGTGTTTCTCTTGCCCACCACCCCACCCCATAACTTTCATTGTAATGTTCCTATCTCAGATCCGCTGTGCTGCAGTGTCCAGGAAGGATCGTTTTCCATGCCTGTGCCAGTGTGGAAGTGGACACAATGTCCACACACCACAAATGGTGTTGTAGGTGCAGGGATGATTATCAAGACATCACCCTTTCCACCCCAAGATGCAGGCAAAAGGAATTAGTGTCGGATCCTGTTCCATCTTCTCACTTCGAGACCTCCTAATGCCAGCTGTGAAGTCAGGACTTTGTTTTATTTACTTGTGCAGGTCTCAAGAGTATAAAACAGGGTGGAGAACACAGACTTGATTTGTTTTCTTTTTCTTTTTGAGTTGGAGTCTCACTCCGTCACCCAGACTGGAGTGCAGTGGCATGCTCATGGCCACCCCGGCGCTGACCTGCTGGACTCCAGTGATCCTTCCGCCTCAGCCTCCCAAGTAGTTGGATGGACCTACAGGTGCGCGCTACCACACCCAGCTAATTTTTGTTTATTTATTGTAGAGACAAGGTCTCACCAAGTTGCCTGGTCTTGCCAAATTGCCCGAGCTTGTCTTGAACTCGCAGACTCAGGCAATCCACTCACCAGCCTTCCAAAGTGCTGGGATGACAGGCTGAGCCACTGAGCCGGCCTGGTCTGTTTTCAACAGTAACAGGAATTCTGAAGACAGCTGGTCTTCCTCTCTGGACCTCAAGAAATCACAAGCATTCCTGATGTCATTTGCCACAGACCTGACACCCAGTGCACATGTATGGACATAGAAGATTGACAGCAAGCAAATGTGTGTAAGAATTGCTTACATGTCACCCTTACAAACAACAATCACTTGTGTTTTGTGGAAGAAAGTAGTTTTTGCGTCTTGCCTTAAAGTTTACAAGGAGAAATACTTTAGATATATGTCCTAGACCAGCACTGCCCATTACAGGTATAATATGAGCCAGTGTGTTATTTATAAAAATTTAAATTTAAATTTTGTTTTAGAATCAGGGGGCACATGTGAAGATTTGTTCCCTAAGTACATTGCATAATGGTGAGGTTTGGGCTTCGTGAGCTCCCCACACCCAGTGGTGAGCATGGTACCCGGAGGGGTTTTGCATCCCTTATTTCTTCTGCCTCCTCCCCCCTTATAGTGGTCTTCAATGTCTGTTGTTCCCATCCCTGTGCCTACTTATAAGTGAGGACATGTGACATTCAGGGTTCTGTTTTTGCGATAATTTGCTAGAATGATGGCCTCCAGCTGCATCCGTGTTGCTAAAAATGACACGATTTTATTCTTTTTAATGGCCTACATAGTATTTCATGTTATATATATATATATATATACACCATATTTTCTTTATCCAGTCCACCATTGATGGGCACCTGGGTTAGTTTTCATGATTTTGCTATTGTGAATAATGCTGTGATAAACATATGAGTACACATGTCATTTTGAATGAATGATTTGTGATCCTTTGGGTGTATTCCCAGCAGTGGAATTGCTGGCTTGAATGGTAGTTTTATTTTTAGTTCTTCAAAAAAATCCTCAAATTGCTTTTCACAGAAGTTGAACTAACTTATATTCCCACCAACAATGTACAAGTGTCTCCTTTTCTCCACAGCATTGTCAACACCTGTTGCTTTTTGACTTTTAAATCATAGCCATTCTGACTGGTGTGAGATGGTGTCTCATTGTAGTTTTGACTTGCGTTTCTCTGATTTAATAGTGATGTGGAGCATTTTTTCATATGTTTTCATATGTTCATGTCCTTTGTCCACTTTTTTTTTTTTTTTTTTTGAGTTGGCGTCTCACTCTGTCACCCAGAGTAGAGTGCAGTGGCCACTCCCGGCCACCGCAGCCTTGACCTGCTGGGCTCAGGCAATCCTTCCACCTCAGCCTTCCAAGTAGTCGGAATTACAGGCATGCGCTACCACTCCCGGCTGATTTTTTGATTTATTGTAGAGATGAGGTCTCGCTGCCCAGGCGGGTCTCCTTTGTCCACTTTTTAATGGGGTTATTTGGTTATCTGTTTTTCTGTTGATTTGGGGGGGTTCCTTATAGATTCAGGATATTAAGCCTTCGTCAGATGCATAGTTTGCAAGTATTTTCTCCCATTCTGTGGATTGTCTCTTTACTCCCTTGGTGGTTTATTTTTCTGTGCAGAAGCTTTTTAGCTTGGTAAGGTATTCCCTGTCAATTTTAGTTTTGGATGCATTTGCTTTTGAGGACTTGAACATGAATTCATTGCCTAGGCCAATATGTAGGAGAGTGTTCCAGGGGTTTTCTTCTAAGATTTTTATAGCTTGAGGACTTGCGTTTAAGCCCTTGACCCATTTTGAGTTAATTTTTGTATATAGTGATACGTAGGGGTCCAGTTTCATTCTTCTATATATGGGTAGTCAGTTTTCTCAGCATCATTTGTTAAATAGGGTGCCCTTTCTCCAATTTTTATTTGTTGGCTTTTTCTTTCTTTTTTTTTTTTTTTGAGTTGGAGTCTCACTCTGTCGCCTAGACTGGAGTGCAGTGGCCGCTCCTGGCCACCGCAGCCTCGACCTGCTGGGCTCCGGCAATCCTTCCACCTCAGCCTTCCGAGTAGCCGGAATTACAAGCGTGCGCTACCAGGCCCGGCTGATTTTTTTATTTATTGTAGAGATGAGGTCTCGCTGCCCAGGCGGGTCTTGAACCCACAGGCTCAGGCAATCTACTCACCTCAGCCTCCCAAAGGCACGGGATTACAGGCCGAGTCACCGAGCCCGGCTTGTTGGCATTTTCAAAGATGAGTTGGTTGTAGGTCAGTGGTTTTATTTCTGGGTTCTTTATTCTGTTCCATTGGTCTATTTTTATACCAGTATCATGCTGTTTTGGTTACTGTAGCCTTATAGTAAAGTTTGAAATCTGGGCACGTGATGCCACCAACTTTGTCCTTTTTGCTGAGTATTGGCCTTATTATTTAGGCTCTGTTTTGCTTCCATATGACTTTAAGTAATACCTTTTCTAGGTCTGTGAAAAATGTTGCTGGTTGTGTGATGAGGATTACATTGAATGTGTAGATTGCTTTGGATAGTATGAACATCTCAACAATATTGGTTCTTCCAATCCATGAGCATGGAATGTTTTTCCAATTGTTTGTGTCATCATCTCTGATTTCTTTAAGCAGTGTTTTGTAGTCTTTGTTGTAAAGATCTTTAACTTCTTGGATTAGATGTATTTTGGGTTTTGTTTTTTTTTTGGTGACTATTGTTAATAGAATTGTGTTTTATATTTGGTGCACAGCCTGCTTGTTGTTGGTGTATAGAAAGGCAATTGATTTTTGTGCATTGATTTTGTATTCCAAGACTTTACTGACTTTGTTTATCAGTGCTAGAAGTTTTTGGTGGAATCTTTTGAGTTCCCTAGGTATAGAATTATATAATCTGTGAAGATAAATAATTTAACTTCTTTTTCTATTTGGATACCTCTAATTTATTTATCTTTTTTTTTTTTTTGAGTTGGAGTCTCACTCTGTCACCCAGACTGGAGTGCAGTGGCCGCTCCCGGCCACCACAGCCTCGACCCGCTGGGCTCCAGCGATCCTTCCGCCTCAGCCTTCCGAGTAGACGGAATAATTTATTTATCTTACCTGATTGCTCTGGCTAGGAGTTCCAGTACCATGTCAAATAGGGGTGGTGGGAGCAGACAACCTGACTTGTTCCAGTTCTTGTGAATGCTTCCAGCTTCTACCTACAAAGTATAATCTTGGCTGCAAGTTTGTCATAGATGGCTCTTATTCTGAGGGCTGGTCCTTTGATGCCAGGATGGTTGAAGGTTTTTTAATCAAGAATAGATGTTGGATTTTATCAAATGCTTTTTCTGTGTCTGTTGAAATAATCATATGGTTCTTGGTCTTACAGCTATTTATGGGATGGATTGCATTTACTGATTTGTACATGTTGGACCAGCTATGCATCTCAGGAATGAAGCCCACTTGGCCATGATAAATGACCCTTGTAATGTACTATTGGATGCAGTTTGCTAGTATTTTGTTGGGGATTTTTGCATCTGTGTTCATTAGAGAAACCAGCCTGTAGTTTTTATTATTATTATTGGATCTTTGCCATTTTTGAACAATACTGGCTTTGTAGAATGAATTAAGGAGGAGTCCTTCCTTCTAGTTTGCTTGATATACTTTCAATAGGATTTGTACTTGCCCTTCCTTACACATCTGGTAGTATTCAGCTGAGAAAACACTTGACCCAGGGCTTTTTTTAGAAGGAAGATTTCTTATTGCTGAATCAGTTTGTTTGCTTGTTGTTAATCTCTTCAGGGTTTCAGTTTCTTCCTGTTTGAATCTTAAGAGGTTGTGCTTTACAGAAACTTGTCCATTTCTTCTAGGTTTTATAGTTTACATGTGCACAGATGCTTACAATAGCTTCTGATATTCTTTTGTATTTCTCAGGTTCTGTTGTAGCATCGCCTTTTTTCATTTCTTTTTGTGTTTATTCAATTTCTCCCCCACTCACTTTGGTCAATCTAGTCAGGGTTCTGTCAGTCTTATTTATCTCTTCAAAGTACCATTTTTTTTGATTAATTGATCCCTTGTATTTTGTTTGTTTCAATTTTGTTTAGTTCTGCTCTGATTTTGATTATTTCTTTTCTTCTGCTAGCTTTGGGATTCTATTGTTCTTGCTTTTCCAGTTCCCTTGGGTGCAATATTAGACTGTTTACTTGAGATCTATTTTCTTGATGTGGACATGTAATCATATAAGCTTCCCTCTCAGCACTGCTTTAAAAGCATCCCAGAGGTTTTGGCATGTTTTGTCTTTATTTTTATTTGTTTCTAGGAATCTTTTTATTTCTTTCTTGATTTCTGTGTTAACTCAAAAATTGTTCAGGAGCATTTTGTTTAATTTCCATGTATTTTTGAGGGTTCTGTTGGTGTTGATATTTACTCTCATTTTGCTGTGGTCTGAGAAGATCCTTGGCATGATTTCAAATTTTTGGAATTTGTTCATGCTTGATTTATGACTGAGTGTGTGGTCAGTCTTAGAGTAGGTTTCATGTGTAGATGAGAAGAGTATATATTCTGTGGTTGTGGGGTGGAGTGTTATATAGATGTCTATTAGACCTAATTGGCCAAATGTCAAATTTAAATCCTGGGTTTCATTGCTAGTTCTCTGTCTCAATAACCTTAAGCTGTTATTGGGTGTTGAAGTCCCCACTATTATTATATGCTTGTCTATGTCCTCTGTTAGGTTCATTAGCAGTTTTTATAAATCTAGGTACTCCTATGTTGGGTGCATATACATTCAAGATGGATGTTTCTTACTGATAAATTGAGCCCTTGATCATTATGTATTGCCTTTCATTGTCCTTTTTAACTTTTATTGGTTTAGCACTTGTTTTATCTGATATAAGAATAGTGGTCTGTTCTTTTTTGTTTTCCATTTGTATGAAAGATCTTTCTCCATCCTTTTACCTTGAGCCAGTGGGGATCATTTGAGGTGAAATGGGTTTCCTGAAGGCATCAGAAGGGTGGATCAGTATTTTTATGAAGCTTAGTTTGGTAGGGAAAGAAATTACTAGCTGTCATTGCTTTTTTAAAATAAAGAATGTTAAATATGGTCCCCTGATCATTTCTGTCCTGTAAGGTTTTTGCTGAGAGGTCTGCTACAATTCTGATGGGTCACCCTTGGTGAGTGGCATGTCCCTTCTCTCTAGATGCCTGTAAGATTTTTTTCTTTCCTGCTGATGTTAGGAAGTCTAATGATTATATGCTTTGGGCTTTGGGGATGGTTGTCTTATACAGTACATCACAGGAGTTCTCTGGAATTTTCATATCTGTATGGCAGCCTTTTTTAACAACAAGAGAAAAGTTTTCTTGGATAATATATAGAAAGGCTTGTTCCAAATTCCCTGTCTCTCTTAGGAATGCCAATCAGCTGTAGATTTGTTCTCTTTACCTAATCTCAGATCGCTTATAGACTGTTCATTTTTTCTACTTCTTTTGTCTTTATTTTTTTGTCAAATTGGGTTAATTCAAAGGATCAATCTTCAAGCTCTGAAATTATGTTCTCTGCCTGGTCAAGTCTGCTATTAAGGTCTGTGATTGTGTTTTGAAATTCCTGGAGCAAAATCTTCGCTTCCAGAGTTCAGTTTGGTTCTTTCTTAGAACGACCAAGTCAGTTTTCACTTTCTGTACTTTTTTTTGTTGCCTGCTTGGTTTGGGTGTTCACTTTCTCTTGGATCTCACTGAGTCTTTTTGCTAATCATATCTGAATTCTGTGTCATCAGGGACAGATCATTCTGGTTAGGATCCATTACCTGTGAACTGGTGGGATCCTTTGTGGGTGTCAAATTAATTTGGCTTTTGGGATTGCCAGTGTTCTTACTCTGATTCCTCCTCATCTATGGGGGCAGACTTTTGTCTTTCTATTTTACTTATTTTATTATTATTTTTATTTGTTAATGTTGCCATTATTGAAGCAAGGATTTGTATTGTTTTCTAATTGTATTATTTTTTTCTTTACAGAGGTGTCTGTGGTATGTGTTGTTTCTGGTCTGTTGGCTTATTTTCCAGTCCTGATTACCCATTCTCTCCCTGACCCACAGGCTGCAGGAGAAGAGGATGCATCAGTAGCTTCATTTGGGAGGGGTGCAGGGGCTAAGGCTACTTATTGACGCTGTGACCTCAGGGGAGTGCTGATCCACAGCTGTGGTGTTCAGGCAGAGCAGGGCATCTGTGTGGTGCCACGAGTCCCTGCCTTGTAGAGAGCCATGGCGTCCTGGCTGTATGGGAGCTCTGGCCTTCCCCACCAGCTGTGGGCAAGGCCACATTAGCAGCACTGGTGGGAGGTAGAGGAGGCCTTATAGCTGGGCACAGTAACAGTGATAAGAGGGGTGAGGCAGTCTCTTCCCATCTGGGTGAGGCCTGAGTACGAGTCCAGGTGCTGACTTTCTCAGCCCGTGGGGGAGCGGGGGCACGACAGCCCTGTTGGTGGCAGCTGAGAAGTCCCACTGCTCAGCACCTTCAAAGAGTCCAGGCTGTGGCCGGCAGCCTTTCCTACCTCTATACTGTGGAGCTGCTGGCTGGGAGTCATAGAGATGCTCTGCCTCCTTGTTGCCCCCATGCTGCGTGGAAGGGCAAATGCAGTGATGGCAGGGGCTGTGGGAGGGTTATCCTCCCCTTCTGTGGCCTACTGCTGGGGTTGAGTCATGACTGCAGTTCCCAATCGAGTTTGAGGCAGTGTGCGTGCAGTGAGAGGGTCTCTGAGGTGGGAGCAATGCCTTAGTCAGGGCTGGAGAGGGAGGGGGAGCACCCTCGTGGGCTGTCCACAGCTACAGAATGAGACTTGTGGGTTCCATTTGTGGTGCTGGCTGCCCTGGGTTTCACAAGGAGCCGAGTCCGCGGGCTCCATGTGGACCTGAATGGTGCCCCTGTTCAGATTCTGGAGGCTTCCTGGGTTTTGCCGGAGCTGTGAAGGGGGTGCGGGGTGCATGGTCTCTCCTGTGACTAGGGCTGCAGAGGTGGGGGTTGTGGAAACTCTCCATTCACTCCCCAACTCCCTTCTAGAAAGCCCACCCCCAGTTTCACACCAGAGCCTATTCTGTAGGTGGCTGGGCTTGGTGTCCTTTACTCTCAGTGGTCCCAGAAGTCTTTCTGATGAATTTCAGTATGGATATCCAAATGGTCCTCCGGAGAGTTCGTATTTACTCTGAAGGGTCAGTGTTTACTTTTTCAGATCCCCTAGGCAAGAGGGACACTGGCCAGCTGCCCCTAATCAGCCATCTTAGCCTTCCCCCATTATTTAAGATTTTCATTAGCTACATTACAAACACAAAAAAGAGAAATTTAATAGTATTCAGTCCACTATATAAAAATATCATAATCGTAACATGTAACAATATAAAATATATTGACAAGAAATATTTCTCTTAAAGTATTATCTTCAAAATCCCACGCATACTTTATTCTCATTGGCATAGATACGCTTGGTGCAGCCACATTTCAGTGTCATTGTCCACCCAGGGCCGGTGACGACTTTATTGGACAGTGCAGGTCCTGAATGCACAAGAAAATGCTCAGCTCTCATATTATGACTGGTTAGTTATAACAAGATCCAGTGAGGTCACAATCTAGTTAATTATAAAAAGATTGAGGAGAGAGCTCAAGCCCCCTGTGGTGATACAGTTTACAACTTTTAGTGAACCAACACAGTCCTCTAAATGAAACACTGACAATACAGATTCCTGTAGCAAACACTCAGACTACAGATTAGAAGCCAACAGTCTTGGGAGGCAAAGGGTGAATGACTTCCTGACTCCTAGGCTGGGGCGAGGATTGCTGTGCTCCACGGCAGCTCAGCACTTCATTCCCACCTCCAAGTGCTGTGTGGTCAGACCTGAGACGGCAGGTTCTGCTGGGATCACCCAAGAGACAAGATTGCAGTACCAGTGGCACAAGAGTGCTCCCAGGTTCGACCATTCCAAGCATGGGAGATAATGCTAGGCCCGGCCCCGAGGCCTGCAGTCCTAAACATGACCCCAGCCACAAGACTGTCACTCCTTTGTGGTTCACCGAGTTCCCCAAGGGGAAACTCAGGTGTCTCTGGAAGTAGTGAGTTGTCCTCAGCAAATAGAAGTAGGAGAGGGGGCAGTGCAGTGGTCTCTCTTGTTTTTCCTCATCGTCGTAATTGTCAGGAAGAACTCCCCAGTCTGACTCTGGGTGCACATAGAGATGTAAGACAGACAGACTGCAGAAACCCTATAATCTCATCCAAGTCCTCATTTCCAAAGACCTGCTAACTCCCTGGGTGACTCGGGCAAGCTTCTCTCCCCAGTGGGACAGGTTTGTACTCAAAGCTCTCTGAGACACTGACAGGGCCCTACAAGGCAGGCAGAGAAGTGCTTGTTGGGGTGCTAGGAGGCGCCTAGGAGGGCGCTAGGACCTGTGAAAGGCAGAGGGCCCAGCCTGGAGTGGTGGGAGGGCTCTGTCTCCTCCGGAGGCCAGGCTGGGGGTCCTGCTTGCTGCCTGCTCCTCTCACCTGGACCGGCTCTGAGGCCAGAACGCCCTCTGCCGAAACCTTGCCTAGGCCACCCATCTGTATCACCTGGGAGCACTTGAAGCCGGGACCTGTTGTCTGGCCTTCCAGTAGGGACCTGCCCGGTGCCCTGAAGGTGTGCCTCTTGCCTAGGAAGCCCTGGGGTGAGGGAGCCCTGGGTGCAGGCAGGGCCTTTTCTCCAAAGGTGGTGTTCTGGTCCTGGCCACCTGACAGACGCAGAACTCAGCCGGTTACCTTGGGATCGCCTTGCTCGCCGCCTCCCAAGATGCCCAGCACCCTCCACTAGGGTGCAGGCAACAGGCTTCTCAGTGGCTTTGAGGAGACAGGACAAGGGTTCAGAAGGCCCTGAGGCCACAGTTGGCAGGTGGACAGACGTTCCTGATCAGCTTGTCCTTGTCCTGGAGCAGACAGGCCAAGGGGGAGATGCAGCGCAATGCGGCCGGGCAGGAGGCAGGGTCCAGTCCCCAGGTGCGTCACTCAACGGCCAGGTTCCCAGGACCGCCTGGTGCTTCCATTTTCACATCTAGAAAGTGGGGCTAAGGAGGCACACAGCGCGGTGTGGTCAGGGTTAAATGAGACCTGGTCAGGGTTAAATGAGGACGGGCAAGCGTGGAGGCCGGGTTAGGCCCAGGGACACATCGCCAACCCAGCACCACTGTGGGGCAAGAACTGCAGAAGGCAGCAGGGGCCGCGCCGGCCGCGGGGTCTCGGGACAATCGTGGCTAGGGTGCCAACGACAGGTGCGCGTCTTGTCGAGGCGCTCGCGAGCGGGGCCTGCTAAGCACTTCAAGGTGCTTAAAATAAACACTGGCCGGCTGGTGGAGCGCCCTGTGATCCCGGCGCTTGGAGAGGTCGAGGCGGGGGGATTGCTGGAGCCCAGGAGTTCGAGACCAGCCTGGGCAATACAGTGAGCCGTCGTCTCTACAAAAACTTTTTTAAAAACTAGCCGGGTAGCCGGGCTCGGTGGCTCAGCCTGTAATCCCGC
>NW_007257537.1:185915-186624 GCF_000164805.1 Carlito syrichta | reverse complement strand
TGAGACTCCAACTCAAAAAAAAAAAAACAAAAAACTAGCCGGGCGTGGTGGCGCTTGCAGTCCAGGCTACCAGTCTGGGAGACAGAGTGAGACTCCAACTCAAAAAACAAAAACAAAAACAAAAAAAACTAGCCGGGCGTGGTGGCGCTTGCCGTCCAGGCTACTCGGAGGGCGGAGGACGGAGGTCCGCAGAACCCAGGAGGTCGAGGCCGTCGTAAGCATTCCAGCCTGGGAGACAGAGTGAGACTCCCCACAAAAAATGAAAACCAAACCCATGACTCTACTGTTTATCTAATGATGAAAACAATGCATGCTCTTGCGGAAAACATCGACTCCAGAAAGGCACAAGGAAAGCGGAGAGTGAAGGTCGCCCGCAGCCGCAGTTACCGTGGACGCTTCCCTGCGCCCTCGCCCTGAGGGCGCACGCCTGGGGTCAACAGAAGAATCTCTTCCAGTCCGGTTTTCTCCGGCGTTTTTTATGGCGTTTAGCGTTCTCCTGCCTCTTCCCAGCTACCGACTGAGTAGCGTCTCCCACATGTGGCGGCGCCAGTTTATTCAGTCCTTCGTCTGATCAGACTTCTAAGTTGTTCTTTTTCGTTTTAGTGTTCAGGAATCAAACATTTTGTGCATGGAGGAGAACGGGAGCCATGCGGAGGAGGCGCGGGCCGCGCTGGCCGGACGCCCGGGAGCGCCGGCTCCCCTTCCCTCG
>NW_007257537.1:147677-185741 GCF_000164805.1 Carlito syrichta | reverse complement strand
CCGGCCCTTGTCGCGGAGCCCCACCGCGTGCTGGCGAGACTGCGGAGGAGGCAGGCCGGACCTGGCAGCACGAGCACACCGAGCCCGAGCCTCTCGAGGAGCAGAACCCAGGCCCCTGGGAAACTGTTTCTCCTTGCGCCCCGCCGTCGTGCCCCTGTTCTGTGTTTAGGATTATCCTGCTTTTCTTTAAATTTTACCGCACAGTGTTTTGTTTCCTTTTGTTTTGTTGTATCACGACAGTAATACATTTTCTCCAGTTGGCTAAGTTGTTGCTAGTTGTTTTGTATTACAAATAACGCTGTGCTGACGTGTTTGTCACTATTTTTCATGTATATCCACAATTATTTCCTCAGAATAAAATATTAGATTTAAATTGTCAAAAGCCGATGCTCGTAGTTTAGGGGCTTTGACACATATTGCCTCCAGAAGGACAGATTCATTCCACCAACCTTTGCCACCACTGTGTGTCACTGGCAGTTGTACGTAGAAAATCATTATAATGATTATAATGAGTTTGAATGAATGATGGTGAATAATGATTTTGAGTGAATTATGATTTGTTATTACAATGATTTAGTCCATATATAATTGCTGATTGAAGCAAGAAAAAGAAGCCCCATTTTGTTCTTTTATCTCATGAGTCCCTCATCACCTGTGGGAACCCACTTCTTGAGAGGGTCCCAGCTTGCAAAACCAAGGCTGGCAAGATTAAACTCTCACAGAAAGGAGACGGCTGGGGAGTAAAGATGAAACACAGCATTAAATATATATTCATGAAATGTATATGAAATATAGCACTGTGTATAATAGCGTGTATATTGCATTGAGTATGTATGTATGACATATAGCATGAAACAGATATGAAGAGTAGAGTAAGGCATCCACTTCCCAAACATGCCCTTCTCATATTGCCTTTAGTGCATTACTCAGGTGGTAGCATCCCTCTGGGGTCAGCCTCCCCACTGGTCTTTGGGGACATACAGGTCTCACCTGTTCTTTAAGTGTTGGAACCAGCTCTAGTCCCAAGCAACTTCAGAATCCTCATCACTGTTCTTCAGGGCACAAACCTTCCTCGTCATGACCTCTGGAGTCAAAGCAGCTCACCTCACCACCTGGTAACCTCAGGGGAATATCCTGTCCCTCCAAGCAGCCGTTTCTCACCTAAGTCTTAAGGATAGGCACAACTCCATTGCTGCTTGTTTATCTTACCCTCATTCCTACCCCATTCCTTGCCTGTCTCTTTTATAGCAGCTGGAAAACCTACATATTGTACTCATTTTCCCACCCTCCCTTACAATGAGCCAATGAAACATACATAGAACTCTCCTGTGGGGCCTCTAGGAAGTATTTCATTTTTCTCACTAATGAGACTAGAATTGCTGGCATTGCCACATGCTTGTTCACCCTGCTTTGATCTTTGATGTGATATCTGGAGTTGCAGCAGCTGTCCTGTGACCAAGAGAGAAAGGCCAAGAAAATCAGAGATGCCAGCTTTCAAATTGTGTAACTTCCAAGCCAGAGAGCCAATTCTAGGTTTCTTATCACCTAAAAATAAACTCCTGTTAATCAGAAGTTCTGTTATCAACCTTCCTTATGGGATGGTTGTGAGAATTTTGGAAGCAATTTTTCTAAAGGCTAAATACAGTGCCTAGCATTATTAAATGCTCAATAAATGTATTTTATGACTTTCAGAAGTAGTAGTAGCAGTATTAACTGCTCTTAGTTGCTACAAGCTACTTCAACTCTGATGTATGAGTCTGGTCAGAATAAGATGTTTGCTGAAGTTCATCTTCTGCTAACTGGTTATCAGGGACCTTGGGCAAGTCTTGAACCTCTCCGGGTCTCAGTTTCCTCAGCTGTTTCTAAAATAACATCAAAGTCCCCTTTCAGCTCTAACTTTTTAAAATTCTATTTTCGGCCGGGTTTGGTGGCTCAGCCTGTCATCCCAGCACTTTGGGAGGCCGAGGTGAATGGATTGCCTGAGCCCACGGGTTTGAGACCAGCCCGGGCATGGAAGCGTGCATCTATAGTTCTGGCTACTTGGAAGGCTGAGACAGAAAGACTGCCAGGGTCCAGCAGGTTGATGATGGGGTGGTCATGAAACTCCCCACTGCACTCTAGCCCAGGCAACAGAGTGAGACTCCAATCAAATAAATAAAATAATAAAATTCAATTTATTTTCTTTTCCCTAGAAATTTTTCCCATCACAGGCCCTGTAGGCTCATAGGACCAGAGAACGGTGTCTAGAGCAGGGAGAAGTGTGATGCTTCCAAATCGCATGTGCACAGTTTACAGTAGTTCCTCTGGATATCCTGGACCTCCCACCCAGCTCTCCTCATGTGATGTGATATGAAGAACTAAATGTCTCCTAAGAAGTGGTCATGCCAAAAATGTATCCTCTAGAACAGTGTTATCCAGTAGAACTTTCTGTAATTGTAGAAATGTTCCAGGCCCACACTATCTAATACATTAGCCACTAGCCATGCGACCATTGGACACCTGAAATGATGCAAGTGAGACTAAGGAACTCAGTTTTAAAATTTAACAGTTACTTCTTTGTCCCAAAGTAATAAAACAATGGAGTTGTACTCTCAAAAAATAAAAAAAAAGGGGGGTGTTTGCAGAGCCATGCTCTCTCTTAAGGCACAGCTCTGAGCACAGACCTAACTTCCAGTTACAGGAAGTGAGGGGTGGCAGAACAAGTTAAACGACACCACAGGGACAGAATCAGACGAATGCATAGGGGGGAGAGTCCAAAAGGCAACAGTCCTAGAGCTCTGAGAAAGTCAGTGCCATTAAAAGCAAAAACCAGGTTAACAGGAGCATCTGAGGTTGACAGAGATGAAAGAAACATAACACATGTATCTAGATTGGGTCCTGATTGAAAAAAACTCACAGATTTAAAAGACACTCGGGTCAATTGGGGGACACTGAATATGATTTGAATGCAACATAATGTAATAAAATCATTGTTAGCCAGGCGGTGGCTCAGCCTGTAATCCCGCACCTTTGGGAGGCTGAGGTGAGTGGATTGCCTGAGCCTGCGGGTTCGAGACCCGCCTGGGCAGGGAGACCTCATCTTTACAATAAATCAAAAAATCAGCCGGGTGTGGTAGCGCATGCCTGTAATTCCGGCTACTCGGAAGGCTGAGGCGGAAGGATCGCCGGAGTGCAGCAGGTCGAGGCTGCGATGGCTGGGAGCGGCCACTGCACTCCAGTCTGGGCGACAGAATGAGACTCCAACTCAAAAAAAAAAAAAAAAAATCATTGTTACCTTTTTTCAGGTACAATATTGGTATTATGATTATGTGGCAGGTTATTATTTTTAGAAGATGCATATGTGTTTGTAGGAGTAAGGGGTACCAGTGTCTCTAGCTTACTTTCAGACGATAAAGTATGTGTTATGTGTGTGTATATGTGGGTGAGAGGGGAGAGAGGAAAAGCTAAAACAGATATGACAAAACATCTTTTTCTTCTTTTTTATTATCATGCATGTATGATACCTCTTCCAAGAGAGAAAGAAGACACACCTAATAAACCCAGTGACTTGCCAGAAGACTTTTAGGCAGAATATTAAACATGCTGGCTGGCTTCTTCTTGCTGTTTATAGTAAAATGTGTATGAAAGAAAAGCCAAAGAGAGGTTTATTAAACATAAAGGAGTCAGGAATTGCTAGTTTGAAAATTCTTAGACCTACCAGATGGCAAACAATGCCAAATTAAGAAATAGTTTCCTAAAAAAATACAAATTAAAAAAAAAAAAAGAAATGGCTTCCAGGCAAAGATAAAACCCAGGGTCTGTTTGTTAGGAAAACATAGCATAAAGTCAAGGGTATAACTGTAAAATCCTTTAAGAGTTCTGTTAAGAGAAAATTCTGGGGTCACGCTTCATACAACTGTTTGCTAGAAAAAAGGGCTTCTCAGAAGCTGAAGGTCATTTTGCCTCAGCAGCCTAGCAGAGGCTGGTATGGTAACGGGTGAGGGCAAAGGGTCTGGGGAAGGGCTGAGTGCATTTTTAGGGCAGAGGGATGTGAGGCTCCAGGCCCCAAGACGGCCCTCAATGCTCCCTGCCTTCTGAACTCATGCCCTTGTGTAGTCCCATCCCCACTGCATGCAGTAAGGCAGAGGTGACAGTGTGTGACTTCTGATCAAGGGAATGACAGTTTCTGCCTTGGGCTCTCTTAGACACTTGCTTGGGGAGTCCAGTTGCCATGGCACAGACTCAAGCATCCCTGTGAAGAGTTTACGGGATTGGGCAGTGTCCCCCACCAAATTCATGTTCTTCCTGCAGTATTAGAATGTGGTCTTATTTGGAAGCAAAGTCATCTCAGATGCAATTAGTTAAGATAATGTCACAGTGGAGCAAGATGGGCCCCATTCCAACATAACTCCTGTCCTTGCAAGAAAAGGAAGAGACACAAACACGCAGGAGAATGCCCTGTGGAGGCAGAGGCAGGGACAAGAAAAGGAACACTTGGGACTGCCAGCGGCATCAGGAGTTGAGAAAGGAGACAGCCTTCAGAGAGAGCAAGGCTCTGCAAACACCTCGACTTCACATTGCTAGTCCCACAACTGTAAGAACAAACTTATTTCAAGTTACCTCTGGTGATGCTTCTGTGTTACAGCAGCCCCGGGACATGAATGCAGCTGTGCCGACTGCTGGTCAAGTGGGTGTGCCATCTTGGCAGTGGGCCTCTGGCTCCAGGTGACACTGAGACTGCAACTCATGAGGGACCCCGAGCCAGATTTGTCCAGCTAAGTTTCCCTTAAACGTCCATCACAGGGAAACGGAGATATGTTTGTTATTTTGACCCACTAAATGTTAGGGTAACTTGTTACACAGAAATAGATGACTAATACTGCAAGGGTCTTAGAAGAAGGCCATAGCTTGGAGTGAATGAATGAACTTAACTTCTTTATTTTATAATTTATCTATTGTATCTAGAATTTTGATGATGACTTGGAAGCTTCTCCTGAGTCACCAACTTAGTGGGTTGGGAAGACTGCTCTTTCAGTCCACAGGGCCCTGCACCAGCATCGCACCCCCTTGGCACCCCCTGCCTTTCTCCTAGCTCTTCTTAAGACTCTCCTCTGCTCTGCTCAGCCCCTCCTTCCTATCCACGGTCCTGTGTGTCTGAGCGCTGGTTTCACAGTCTTTTCCAAGGCATTGGACTCCTATGATATCACTTCCACTGAGGTCTTAGTCAGAGGACATTTCAATAATATACAAGCACAGACATTAGAAGAATGAACTCTTAGGCACTTTTTACTAGATGTCAAACAGTTATGAGTTCATGGCCTCTCTTGTTTCATCTATCTTACCTTTCTGGCCCATCGCTGGATTATTTTGAAGCAAATTCCAACATTTCATCCATAAATATTTCAGAATACAGCATATCAAACTTAATTAAAATCGGCAATAATTCCTTCATATCTTAAAGATCCAAATGTATTTAAATTTTTAAAAAATTATTTGTATCAGGATCCAAATAAGGTCCACACCATGAATTTTTTTTTTTTTTTTTTTGTAAAAGAAACTGCCTTATGTGTCTTGCAGGTTTACCCACACTTTGAAATTTGTGTGCTGCATGGTATGGTATTTTTCAAAATATTTCTCTGTTCTATGCCCCTATATTTTCAATAAACTGGTAGTTAGAGAAGCTTGATCAGATTCAGGTTCTTTTTTTTTGTTTGGAGCTCTGCTTCAGAGATGGTGGGTATTTCCATAAGGTACACAACATCTGCCTGTCTCCAGAGGCCATTTGATAATCACTGCCTAGATTCACTAAGTGTTTGGGGGAAGTGGTATCAGTTACATTCTTCACGTGTGTCAAAATGCTGAGAACCACACTTGTTGGAGCAGGTAATGAAACACGAACATGAGGCTCACATGCGTGACGTGACACTTAGATCTGAGCACACATCTTGGCTGCTGCTTTGCCATCTCGGTCCACTGAGTTCTATACGCTATGACTATGAAAACCTTCGTGGGCCTAAACACTTCTGGCCAAACCCTAGCCCTTCAGGCACGGTGGGGCAGCTGGACTGCGAGTCTGTGCTCAGGCTCCTGGGGAGAGCCTGCGGCTGAGCACAGACTTGGGCTCCATCTCAAGAGAGACCAGGAAGGCCTACCAGAGAGCAGAGAGCACAGATCGAGAAGGGAGGAGACAGCCACTCAGCTGAGGAGCCAAAAAGCAAACGAAGGGTGACTGACAACTGAGGGAGGGGGTGGGTGGGAGAATGGAGGAGCAAAGGTGAGCCCAAGCCCACCGCCGGCCCCAAGACCGAGTGCCTCTGGCCGAGAGGAGGTTGGCTTGAAGTCGTTTAGATATCAGTCAGCTCTCCAGATGCTCTCCCTGCCCAGCACAAAACTGTAGGCTCTTTTTCTTGAAAGGTAAAACAGGGAGTCTTTGGGTCAGAATGAAGGTCGGAGTGCCATCCTGAACTGCAGGTGAAGTCCCAGCTCTATTCCCTTCTCCCTATGGCCACCTTGCAGGCTGGGGACTGGGGGTCAGTTCAGCAAAGACTGGTAGGTCCCAGGAACAGACCCTGTGGTTCCCCAACTAAAGAGACACCCCATGGACATGACCCCTCAGAGCAGAACTTCCAGGGGTCGTTAGTCCCAGCATGACTCTGCAGCCTTCTGCGGCAGGTCGTCCTGTGCACCCTCTAGCATGAAGGGTAACTAAAGCCAACCAGCAGGAAAGAGCTATTCAAATCAACTGAAACGTGAGCTGAACATGGCTGAAAGGAAACACACAAATCTGCCAGGTGGTCTCATCACCTTGTGACCAGGTGGGTTCCTGAGGCCATCACGCCAGGCTCCCAAGCATCCTGCCTCCAGACCAGCTGTTCTGAAGTGACCAGGACACCAAAAGGAAAACCTGTATCTTCACAAAATGTGGGGTCACCACCAACAGTATTAGTATCACCTGGGACTTGTTGAAAATACAGATTCTCTGGCCAGTCATGGTGGCTCACGCCTGCAATCCCAGCACTTTCGGAGGCCGAGGCAGGAGGACTGCTTGAGCCCAGGAGTTCAAGACCAGCCTCGGTAACATAGTGAGACCTCGTCTCTACAAAAGTAAAAATAAAAATTAGCCTGGCCTGGTGGTGCACACCTGTACTCCCAGCTACTGGGGAGGCTGAGGCAGGAGCCAGAGCCCAGGAGGCCGAGGCTGCCGTGAGCCATGATCGTGCCACTGCACTCCAGCCTGGGCAACAGCATGAGACTCCAGTTCAAAAAAAAATGTGCAGCTCCTCAGGCCCTGTCAAACCCCCGGTGTCAGATGCTTGCCTGCCCAGTGTGTGTGTTAACAGGCCCTCCCAGGGCTCTCGGAAGCGGCTGCAGTGGGAGCACCGCCGCTTAACTCTCCCCTTGTCCTGGGCCCTCCCACACGTCCCCCCTCCCTCCACCCCAACACCTCCTCCGCCTGCTTCTCATTCAGGCAGGTGCCGCTTGGCTTGCTCCCACTTCACAGAGGATCGAAGCAGCTCTCACTGCTCCCTGCTGCCCACCACAACCCCCTCCCCGCCCCTGCATCTGCTACCGGAGCGAGTTGCTGCGACCGTCTGAAGCCCTAGCCTAAGTGAAGACTCCACTTCCGGTCTGTCCCACTTCATGTCTGTTCTGTTACTGCCCATTTCTCACTCCCATCAATTTACAAACATGATGTCATTTTTCTGAACTTAACCAAGTCTTTCCTTGGTCCTGTTTCTCTCACCAGCCTTGGCTGATTCCTTCTTCCCTCTTGCAGCCAAACTTCTCTAAAGTGTTGTCTGTATTGCCGATGAGTTCCTCGGTGACCTCCACGCTGCTGATGCGCACGGTCAGTCCTTTGCGTTGCTCAGCAGAAGCATCTGAAGCAGCAACCCCGTCCTTCCCCACACATGTGCACTTGGCTTCCAGGGACTGCCATCCCTTCTAGCTGCCAAGCCAGACGCTCTGCTGCAGCCATCTCTATCAGCTCTCTTGCTTGGCACCTGACCGTGGAAACATCTGATTGGCTTCAGCTCAGGAGTCACCCAGAGACAAACTTCCCACCGCTTACCACCTCCTCTGCCACTCCTCTCCTGGCCCAGCCTTCGAGCTTCCCTGCTCCTACACGTGCGCCCAGAGTCAACCCTTTAAAACAGAAACCAGTTAATTTCCTTCTCAAAACTCAAACTGCTTTTTGTTTTACCCAGAGTAAGTGCCAATCTCCTAAGGATGGCCCCCATGCTTTTTCCCAAGAATGGTCTTCCTTTGGTTTCTCCACACTCCTCTTCATCCACTCCACTGCAACCCACAGGACTCTCTGTATTTCCTCTTGCATGTGAGATTTGTGTTCCCTGCGGGGCCTCAGCACTGGCATGCCTACCTCTTGGGACGCTCTTTCCACAGATATTCACCTGGTCGGCCTCTTTACTTTCTTCGAGTCTTGACTCAAATGTCTCGCTCTCATCATCCTGTTTGAAACAGTGATCTCAATGAGACACCATCTCACACCAACAAGACTGGTTGTTATTAAAAAGTCAAAAAACAACAGGTATTGATGAGAGTGAGGAGAAAAGGGAACATATACACTGTTGGTGGGAATGTAAGCTAGTTCAGCCCTTGTGGAAAGCAGTTTGGAGATTTCTCAAGGAACTAAAACTAGACTTACCATTCAACCCAGCCATCTCGCTACTGGGTATATATCTATAGGAATATAAATCATTTGGCCAAAAAGACACCTGCACATGCATGCTTATTGGAGCACTACCGACAATAGCAAAAACAGGGCACCAACCTAAGTGCCCATCAACAGTGGACTGGATACAGAAGATGTGGTACATACATGTCACAGAGTACTGCATAGTCACACAAAAGAACAAAGTCACATCCTTCACAGCAACATGGATACAGCTGGAGACCATAAGCCTAAGTGAACTATCATAGATGCAGAAAACTGAACACTGCACTTGTGAGAGTTAAATGCGGGCGCACAGGGGAATGACAGACACTAGAGACTCCTAAAGGGGTAGGGAGGGAGGGTGATAAGGGCTGAAAATCCAGCTGTTGGGTGCCATGCTCACCACCTCAGCGATGGGCTCAATAGAAGCCCACACCTCACCATCACACAGTATACCTACATAACCAACCTGCACATGTACACCCCACATCTCAATAAAAGAGAAAGTAGAGTTGATAAAGTTGTAAGAAGTAGAGATCTGCGCCCTTTTCGCCACTGTCAGTCTCCTTGATTCTGCTTTGTCTTTTTCCATAGCATTTTTCACCTCACTACATGCGAGAATATTGCTTGTGTGTGTGTAGGTGCTGCTTGCCTCCCACTGTGGGACCGCACACTCGTTAGGTGAGGACCCTTGCCTGTTTTGTTCGTGGATGAGTTTCAAGCACCTAGAATAGTGTCTGGTGTTGAGTACGCACGTAATGATATCAGGTGAAGAAATTAACATCCTGAGAGAGATGAGACATCAAAATCAAGAACTATGAACAGGATATTACATAAAAGATACGTGGAGAACAACAACAAAATTCCAGAAAAGAAAAAAGAAATGAAACACTCAATAGTAAGACTGGAAGATAAAGTTGAAATTCTCAAAAAGTAAAGCCAAAAGACAAAGGGGTATAAAATGGAAGAAAAAAATCGGACACTATAGTTGGAGGTTTAAAATTCAAATAATAGGTGTTCAAGAAAAAGAGACAAGGACATCAAGAAAGAATCCATTAAAAAAAAAAAATCCAAGCCAGGCGCAGTGGCTCACGCCTGTAATCCCAGTACTTTGGGAGGCGGAGGTGAGAGGAATGCCTGAGACCAGGGTTTTGTTAAAGACCAGCCTGGGAAACTTGACAAGATCACATCTCTACAATAAATTTTTAAAAAATGTGCCGGGTGTGGTGGCACATGCCTGTAGTTCCAGCTACTTGGAAGGCTGAGGTGGGAGGATGGCCTCAGCCTAGCACATCGAGGCTGTGGTGGCTGTGAGCATGCCACTGCACTCCAGCTTGGGTGACAGAGTGAGACTCCAACTCAAAAAAAAAAAAAAAATCCAAGAGAAAGCCCTAGAACTGGAAGACCTGAGTTCACAGATTGGAAGGGATTACTAGGAGCTCAGGACTAGGCCCATTATCATGAAAGATTAAAAAAAAATTCTACAACTTGCAAAGCACTCATATAAAACACAAGATCACATACCAAAAAAAAAGTCATAATGGCCATGAAATTCCCACAGGCAAAAATGGAAGATCAAGGACAATACAACAATGCCTTGAAATATCAGTAGGAAAGTGATCTCCAGTCAAGAATTCTATCAGCAAGTAAACTATGGTTTAAGTGTCAGAGCAGAATAAATATTCTGGCATGCAAGAACTCAAAGCATTTGCCTCAGCTGCAAGGATGGGGCTGGGCGCTGAAGAGGCATGAGACCCTTCCTCTTCATGCTAGACAGTGTCTGCAGGGGGCCTCAGGGGCTTCTGGGAGCAGGTGCCTCTCGTTTGTCAGGAAAATGTGTGTGGGTCACTTCCCTCTTATTATAGGCTCACATCTGATTTTCAGCAGCTGAGCATATAATGCTTGGTGATGTCCCTATCACCTCTGTCAGGCTGAGAGCCCAGTCAATCTGAAGACTGATATTTTGAGTCATCCTGAAATTGGCTTGGGACATCCTTGCTCCTGCAGTATCTTTCCCCTTTGAAAGACCCTGGGGCAATTAGCAACACACACACAGCTGGCTCAAGTGGGCCCGCTTCCTCCCATGAAGAAACGCACAACCGCCATCACCTCTCCCATTATAGACACTCACCATGCTGGATACTCTTTCCATTTGTCATTTCATTGAATCTTCACATCACTATTGTCCTGACTTTACAGAAAAGAAACCAAGGCTTAGGAAATTGCTTGTCCAAGTTCCCATGATAAGTGACTGAGTTGAGACGTGAACACAGATCCCAGGCTCCAGAGCCTCTGCTCTTAACCTGCACCACCCTGGCTTGGCTGTAAAATGTAAACACATATTTATTTATCTTCTCTGTGGCCCATATGTCTCCGGAGGGTAGGGACCACTCTGCCCTCATCCCCAGAGGGTGCCACCCTGCAAGGCCGGGCTGACCACCACTTACCTTCAGCCCTTCTCCTGCCATTACCTGGACAACGCATATACCAGTTACTTAGAAGCAGGCTGCTGCACCTGATGACAGAGGCGCTGAGGTCCTGCTGAGCGAGGGCTGCCTCTGAGTCAGAGCTCGAGGCTTCCAGCAGCTGCATCAGGCCAAACTGTTTACTGCACTAGGACAGATCTATGGTGGCTTTTCTGCTTCATATCATTCCCAGCACTTAGCACAATGCCTGGCACTCTGCAGGTGCTCGGCAGACATTTGCTGAATGAGAGATTCCAGCTGCCCATCTTCAAGTTGGAGAAATTGTGAGGCAGACAGGACTAATTGTAGCCCCAGTCACTTGAGGTCAAGGGTGCTTCAGTGATCTACCCCGAGGGGGTAGGAGTCTTGGTAACACTGGACCATATAAGAGCTTAACCTTGTTCTGCTCGGGAGAGGAAGAGGATGGAGTACAGTGTCCTGAAAGTCCACCAGCCAGTTTCCAGAGGGAGCTGCATGCCACGCAGCCTGGACCTCCACCTTCCACACAGTAGCTATGTACCAGAAGGTGGAGAAGAGGCTGGTAGACCAGGGGACGAGTGAAGCGGGACTAGACACCTGGCTCTCCTCAAGACAGCCTGAAACAGAAGAGTTGGGACTGCAGGTGCATCTTCCAGGGTGGGAGGGGTCTTCCTAAACACGCACGGTGCCTCCTGATCCTAGATCCCCTACCATGCCTGCCTCCTGCAGCACTCTCTGCTCCCTGCTTTGAAGCCTGGCTTACCACACGCATTCTAGACCCCACCACCTGACACTCCACTCTTTTTCAGTCCTAGATTACTTTAAAGCTCTGATGAAAACTAAACACTCTCTCTCCAGTTAAATATGCATATGCACATAAAATTTTGCACACAATTCAGGGGGCTCACAGACTCCTGGAGACCATCCACAGTCCCATCCCTGTCATATACCCAGCCTCTTTTTTTTTTAATTGAGAAAGCAGGATTTATTGAGAGGACAGAAAAGCTCCCAGTGGGAGGGGACCCGAAGGGGTTACCCCAGACCCAGCCTCTTGCCAGACAGTGAGGCTCATGAATGGCAGGCTCCCAGAAGCTGCAGCATGGAGTCTGGGAGGAAGTGGAGACAGTTTGCAAAAAGTGTTTTAGGAAATCTACACTTTAGACAACGATTTTTGCAAATTTAGCAAATGAAGCAGCAGATGTGAAAAAACTTATGTTAAAGGTGGTTTCAATTCCAGCGAGTGGTGGAGAATCCCTCCCCACCACGAATGCAGTGAGGGGTAGAGATGTTGGGACAGAGGAAGAGCCTCACACGGGTCCTGCTTCCTGCATTTCAGTTTTCTAGCCACGAGCTTATGGCCAAGTTCCAGGGCTCTCCTGGGCTTTAGTGGCTTACCTTCTGTACCAGGCAAGGGAGGAAGAGGCATAATGTGCAACTGAGAAGCATGACCACGGGCAAGAACCGCCTGGGTCTGAACCCTGACTGTCCCACGTACTGGTTGTATAACACTGGGCAAGTCTGCCGCTTTCTCATTTGTTAGAAAGTGATAATAACACTTTCCCTCTCAGCACTGGGAAGATAAAGGGCCTGCCACATAATGCAGGCTCAATAAATGCAGCTGTTATGCAGATCTCCAAAGGTCTTATTGGAATAATAATAATAAAAAAGAATGCATGTACAGAAACCGTCAACTAGAACGAAGAATTCAATCTTCAGAACAGTCACCACTGCAAAGAAATGAAAACAAATGAAGATCCCACAGGTCATTACCACAAAACTGTCTTTTTACTAACAAAACCAAAGAACCCCAGACACTTTTTGCAGACATCAATTTTTTTCCTTCAGATTTTAAAATGGTATTGTGCATGTACATATTCTTAAAATTCAGACACATTTTGGAGAACACAGTTGTGAATACAAACAGAGCCAATAATTGAATGTGAGATGTTCTGAAATCTGTCTAAAATCTGACTTCTATAGTCCTCTGTCCTAAGAAGCACATGCCATTTTTCCCTCTGCCATCAGGGACTGAGAGATGGAACTATCATCACACAGCAATACAGGTAACAAACATGAGGCAGTGGGCTAATACAGACATCACACAACTACACATCTTCTAATATCTAGTGAGTAAGTAGGAAGGTGTCAACCCAGCTGACTTCAGAAAAATTTGTAAATATAATCTCTTCCATTTATCTAGCCATAGGTGTTTTATCTTTCTCTCAGTGTGCTAAACAGAAAGACTAAAGTGCTTTTCAAATATGCATGTGAATGAATGCACCCAGGAGACACCCAGATAACTAAGAGTCACTCTTGCTGCAACTGGGGTAGAGACAGTTGGCCAGAATCAGGCCAGAAATACTAGGCCAGACACTCCCTTCTGAGAGCCCCAGGGGTGTCCATGCAGCTCTCACTGGCTGGCTTCCTTGAGAACAAAGACAGGCAGGCTCTCATTCAGTTCTGTAATGTATTACTTTTGATGAGGTGGGTGGGGAGAACGGAACCGTGTTGTCTGTATAAGACTGGATACCGTGTGAGGTCTCCTGCAACACAGTTTCCTCAGCTCATTCATGACAGCATCCTGCTTCGGCTAATGGACTGCCGACTGCCCTGAGGAGCCCATTAGCAGGCCCGGGAAGTCGGTTAAAATATACTTGTGAGGATTTAGATAATAGAAGTCACCAATTAACGTGAAACGATTAAGACTTGGGAGCAAGAGTGTCAGCCATGAAGGACTTGCAGCATCATCTAGAAACCGAAGGTCACAAGTTTAGGGTGCCAGCCCCATAAATAACTGCACATATAAAGGAGATGCACATGTCTTCTAAACTATCATTCCTATTTCACTTTCATTCTCTCTTTTATGAGAGAAGTGGAAACTAGGGCTGGTAAATGTTTAGACAATTCCCTGTATATAAGAACTAGACCATTAGAGAGTCCTCTCTTGTCTTTTGATACATGCCTTAGTTTAAAAGGTGAGATGTCCTTGGTCCTTGTACCATGATGACAGAAACTCTTCTAAAAACAATCTACAGGGTAGATTTACTAAAAGTGTGTGAACCAAAATTACTGCCCATGTAATAAAATAAAAAATGTTAAGATAGATAATACCATAATTTCCTTGATTAGAACACTTTCTCACATTGATAAATGTGGGCTAGTACTTTTGATTTTATCAGCCAAGAATAGACAAAAAAAATATTAAACACATTAATCTCAAATTTCTACTTTGATAACTTACCAAAAGTTTGAAATAAGTTTAATTTCAGGGACACGGGACCAACAGAGGATCTTTCTGTTAATCACCCATCTGGAATTGTATCTACTGTTCTTACAACAATAATTTATACTGCTGCCAAAATTGAGGTGGAGTCTTTTAAAATAACATGTACCAGGGTAAATGTTCCAGAACTGCCAATGTTTAGTCATTGCTACCTATGATGCAGCCATCCAAAGGTTTCCCTTGAACTCCAGCCCTGGCATGAGGAGTCTGTTCCCAGGGCACCAGCTGCCCTGGACTGCAAGGGTCCTCTTGAACTCTGCACTCAAAGCCTGAAGCCTCTGCTGAGACTGGGAAGTCCTGACAGAGCTGCAATGGACCCTCAGGGGCTTCTTAAAAACACGGATGTTAGCACAAAACCCGGAGAGGAGCTGTGAAAACTTATTAAATGTTTGAAATAAGTTTAATTTCAGGGACACGGGTCCCTGGAATTCAACTGTGTGCTCCCCAGACCACTCTAGCACAACCCCTGGATCTGCAGTTTCTTTTAAGTTTTTGGAAGGGTTCTTCCCTCGGACTCATATGAAAGGAGCCCACGGAAAATGTTGATAACGTGTCATCAATAGGATATGCCCCGGATGATCTTTCTGACATATAAATAAGAAATCACCTGGCTGTTCCCTCATTTTTCAACATGGAAGGCACCCCACTTTATACATTATATACAGAAAAGGGCAGCCGTCAAACACTTATGCATGGTCAGCTCTCAGTTCAAGAGAAGATAATTGCTTTCTGTTTAGAACAGCTTACAACTAGAGACAACAAACACCAGGAAACATGCAAACACTACAGATAATCTAGATGTGAGGAAGTCATATTTTATACCAGTAAGAGGACACCATTACAAAATGCTGACGGGATGGTTTTGGTCACTCATGCTCTAATTCAAGGGTCTTTGCAACAAAAGGGGGCCTGTGAAGGTGTCTGCTTTTCTGTTCTCTTTCAGGATTCACATTTGTTTCTGTGTCGGGCACTAACCAATCTGGTGACTTTTGGTCCAAACAAGTTTTTAATTGTCTTTTTGCACCTTTTAATCCCTCTTTGAAGAGCCAAGTTCGAATGCTGGAAACCGTGATGTCTCTGGTCCCAGGATGTCAGAGAGAAAGTGAATAGCGCCAGCCATGCCTGCAATATAAAATGTGGATCCTTTTAGGGAGGGCATGTGAGTGGTGTCGAAACAGAGTGACTTATGGTCATTTCCTCTACCAGGGGCTGTAAGGGTATAGGAGGACTCTGAAGATGACTTCACTTAAATAAAGGGAAAAATAAAGACATCTTTGTGTTAATACTCAGAAGGTAATAGTACCAGTTTTCTTCACCATCTTATTTTTTAAAAACTGTCTTCTGGGCTTTAATCTTGTATCTCGAAGCTTTAAGATGACATCACATAATTGCTACCAAAAAGTTATAGATGCTGCTAATTATCTTTCAACACATAAAACTCCCCCACAGAGCCTTTGTAGTCTCATTCCAAACAAAAAGTTGCATCTTACATCTTCACATTCAAGGGATGTTATCTTCAACAAACCTAAATTTACTTGGTCAAAATCCCAACCCTAAATCACTGCAGTAATTATATATTCATCAAGACTCAGAGAAGCACACTAACAGTGTTTTGGTTGGGCGCCCTGCCTCATGCCTATAATCTCAGAACTTTAGGAGGCCAAGGCAGGAGGACTGCATGAGCCCAGGAGTTTGAGACCAGTCTGGGCAACATAGCAAGACATCATCTGCACAAAAAATAAAAATAATTAGCCAGGCTCGGTGACTCAGCCTGTAATCCCGTGCTTTGGGAGGCTGAGGTGAATGGATTGCCAGAGACTGCGGGTTCGAGACCCGCCTGGGCAACTTGGCGAGACCTCATCTCTACAATAAATCAAAAAATTAGCCAGGCGTGGTAGTGCGCGCCTGTAGTTCCAGCTGCTTGGAAGGCTGAGGTGGAAGGATCACTGGAGCCCAGCAGGCCGAGGCTGTGGTGGCTGGGAGCGGCCACTGTACTCCAGTCTGGGCAACAGAGTGAAACTCCAACTCAAAAAAAAAAAAAATGATAATAATAATTAGCCGGGTGTGGTGACATGCCCGTGTAGTCCCAACTACTTGGGAGGTTGAAGTGGGAGGATCACGGAAGCCCAGGGGGGGTCAAGGCTGCGGTGAGCTGTGACTGTGCTACTGTACTCCAGCCGAGGCAACAGGGTGAGATACCAACTCAAAAAAAAAAAAAAAAAAATTGTGTGCTTTGTTGTATATTGTTAGTGTTGTGTATGTGAAAAAAACCATAAACAGCAGCAGACTCAATTATTGCCTGTTATTGCTCTTTTTTTCAGAACTTTCTTCAATATTTGCTCTTGCTAGTTTTCTAATTATTAACTTATAATTGCTAGTATAAATTATTCATTCTTCCCTCTACAATTTAAATAATTAAGTATATTTAAATGACCATCCAAGCTTCCTGTAACTATGTCAATATTATATATGCAGTGTTGTAGATGAAATGCAGACCGTAAATTTCTTCCTTCCTTTACTGAGTCTACATAAGAACTCCACAAAAGAGCCGAAAATACTTGGAAGACATTCATGGGAGCAAAATATAGGTAAAGAGATTCAATATAGTTTTAAGCAATAAACTAATTTTTTCACTGTTCTGTGATAGTCTTGAAGTTATAGCTCGAGACAGGTTACATGTAATAATGCCAGTCCATGACAGCCTGAATATTTATATCATTGGCATTTTCTCTCACTCTTACCTTCGAAGAGGGAATAGGGTCTGTCAGGAATGCGGCAACCATGTGCTCCATAGTCTAGACACCACTCTGCAAACTATAAAAAGAGGCATTTCTTTTTAAGAATTGAGTCTTCACTTGGTGAGAAGGTTTATGTCTCTGTAGTTTGGTACAAACTATTTTTATCAGGACTGCATTCTACCTTCCTAGGCCCTGTTCTCATCAGGACTGTATTTCACCTAGCCCTTCCTGGGTCACCTGAAACTCCTCATCTAAAAAAGACAGGTGTGCCTCAGCCTCATAAAAGTCTTTTCACACTCCCCACATTTACTTAACTACCTACAACCATAATTATTATCAAGGCTGACTGAAGCCTTCAGAATTCAGCTGCTCCCCACTGCTCTGACTGGCTCCATGCTGCCCCACCCCCTCCTGATCCAGCTACAATGAACTCTGAACAGCTTCCCTGGGTACTAAGGAGTTTGGACAAGCAGTTTCTTCTTTTAACATCTTTCCTCGTTTCCTCTTTACTAAATTTCTAGCAAGCATTTACTGAGTCTTGCTTTGTGTGTTCATGTCCACACACTCGGTACACGCTTATTAAATTTCTACTTGGTGTCATACACTGTTCTAGATCCTAATGCTCCCAGTGTGCAAACAGTGACTTAGACAGATAAGACCATAGAGCTTGTACTTCTACTGATGCAACACATTCAAGAAACAAGCAGAAACACACAGTAGAAAACCAAATAATCCTTCCCCTGGGAGCTCTCAAAAGCCCTAAGCATGTCACAGTTAAGCGAAGATTGGAACTGCAAGGAGTTGCCATGCAAACTTCAGGGGGAAAGCATTCTTGATGAAGGGAACAGTGAACAACAGATCCAGTGGGAACAAGTGGGGCAAACTCCATTTTCCAGAGGGACAGGGGAACTAGAAGGCGGGACACAAAGAGGTGAAGAGGGCAGGGAAGCCAGGGTGCCAGGCTTCTGCACCTTGGAAGAGGAGTGTGGGTTCGGCTTCAGTGTAATGAGATACCATTGGGGTACTTTCAGCAGGAACATTACTGATGATCTGCACATTATCTCAACTAATTCTTCTTGGAACATCCTTGGGGTATTATTTGTTTTCATTTTTATAAACGAGGAAACAGAGGCTCAAAGAAGAAACATACCCAAAGTCATACAGCTTATAAATAGCACAGGTGGTAATTCTGGAGAGACTCTGTGCTCTTCAGAAGCCATTTATGTTTGTGTTCTACATTTCATAGACAAGAACGCAGTGGCCCAGAGCAGCGAGGGACAAGGCTGTGCCAGAAGAAACCACAGAGTTGGGAGACCAGGTCAAAAGGAGGAAGAAGAGTTGTACTTGTGGATTCTGTGCCTGTTCTGGGATACTCGAAACAGTTCCAGACAGACATCCTCACCTTGCAAGCTCGGTAGAGGTACTTCTTATCCTGTGTGAGGTGGTAAAGGGACAGGAAGGAGTAGCCGTTCCCCGCGGTCCCGTGGCAGATCCCATAGCCCTTTCGTAGCAAGCCCCGCTGCCAAATCACATCGCTGCACTCCATGGCCTCTCGCAAGTATTTCTCCTCCTTAAAAACCTGTGCAATAAGATCACAAGCAGTGTTAAAAAGATGTTTTCAATGAAGAGTTAGAAAACTACTTTCACCTTCTGGTTAGGAAACTATATGGCATCAGAAAAACTGAAACGGCACTGGGGTTAACAAACACACAGATAAGAAACATCAGCAACACCATACATAGACTCTTGCAATCTGTGTCTATCATCCTGTTTCCGTCTTCCTTCTGTCTTACAGTTTTACTAAAGTAATTCTAAAATTTGGTTTGCAAAATTAAAGCTATCACATCTATTTGGTAATGCATTTTGTCACAAACAAACCATCCTACATTTCCCGGGACATGTGTCCTATAGCTCTAAGGCTTCTGATCTTGTAGAAGGCAATCCAGGGACTGAAGATTCTACCATGCTTTGTCACTAGGACAAGAAGTTCAATATCTCAGGTCCATGTACACGTCAACTGAACCCAAACGTCCTGCACTATCAGGGATGGTGAGATCTGTTGCAACCCAACATGAGGAGACCCACACAAAGCTTTCTGAAGTCCAGGAAGAGGCAACCAGGCTACAGAACTGCATGACACCATCTCCACTGAGTTGTTTATGTGTATGGCTGCAGAGACAACAGGCTCAGTGGAGGCAAACAGCTGGCAAAAGGAAGCTGATTGTTTGCCTCCCCAGGCTCCTTTTTAATTTTTTCTCTGTCTCCTCACATTTAATTGGTTGTTTTCCTGGTCATTTCCTCAGAATCGGTTATCAGTAATCTCCCCCTGCTTAACTCATTCCATTCTAGTGCAAGTAAGCTCTAGACGATGAATTAGAGGCATGAAGGTCATGACTACTTCAGGGTGGCAAACAGGATCATCTAACTGTGACTGATGAGTAGTGACCTCCTGAACACTCAGCTGAGAAAGACTCTGAGGTTGCAGGAAAGAAGGGAGGGGTGTGAACTATGAACAATGTCTACAGGAGGCACAGGGGAGACGGAGGCACATATAATCACCAGGGAGACTGAATGTTCCCAAGTAAGGACGCCAGGTCAGAGAAGCAAGACGCCATTTGACAATCACGAAGGCAGCGAGATGTGGGCTTGGGGTCAGCCTTCCTGAGTATGAGTCTCAGTTCTGTCATCTTTTAACTGTGTGGCCTTGGACAAGTCACTTAATCTCTATGTCTCAGTATTCTCAACTATAAGAGGATGATATTTCTTCACCTCAGTAGCTTGTTGTAGCTGCCTCTTGACTATGATTAACCATTATTCTTTATATGTTACCATGCCAGAACACATACCTCCATCTTGTCATTTGCCTCTTAAGACTCTTAAAATTCACTGTAAAGGGAAACACTTTTCCCCATTCTGAAAAATTGTTTGGTCAAAGCTAATAGGTTGTAGAGGCTGTGTCCTAAAATCAGGAAAGAAAAGGAGAGTAAAAAGGAGAGTAAAAAGGGGAGTAAAGCCAACCCTGAGGTAAGCCCAATCTGCTCCTTACCAAGGGTATGTGAAGGTGAAAGATAAACCAATCCGCTTCCTCCACACCATCCCTGCTCCCTCGGATGACTGGGGTGCTAGAGTTATGCCCCATAAGGACACCTGCACTTGGTTTGTCAGCACTAGCAGCACCACCACCCCACCCAGCCCAACCACCATCACACACACTCATGCTCTAAGCAAAGGGTAAACTTGTAACAGGGAGACATTTGAGAATTTAGGAGAATAGGAAAAAGCTCCCTGATTTAATCATATATTCATCTTCTCTACATTATAGCAATCATAACTTGGCCAGAAAATCCACAAGGGTGGGCACAGTGGTTCACCTCCGTAATTCCAGTACCTTGGAAGGCTGAGGCAGGAGGATTGCTTGAGGCCAGGAGTTGGAGACTAGATTGGGGTAACATAGGGAGGCCTTGTCTCTACGAAAAATGAAAAAATTAGCCAGGCTTGGTGTGCACCTGTAATCCCAGCATACTTGGGAGGCTGAGGCAGAAGGATCACCTGAGATCAGGTGCCGGAGGCCAGTTCCAGGGGGTTTACGGGGACCCGAGAAGGAGGTGTGATGAGGTGAAGGAATGAGGAGTTGTGGACCCAGATTGTCATGGCTGCCGCCAACCAGGAAAAACAGTGAGCCACGATTGTGCCACTGTACTTCAGCTGGCAACAAAATGAGACTCTGACACAAGAAAGGAAGAATGAAAGGAAGGAAGGAAGGAAGGAAGGAAGGAAGGAAGGAAGGAAGGAAGGAAGGAAGGAAGGGGAAGGGAAGGGAAGGGAAAGAAAGGGAAGGGAAAGGAAAGGAAAGGAAAGAGAAAAAGAAAGGAAAAAAAAGAATCCATTTACTTATCTACCCAAGTTCTCAGAAATAGTAAATTTCCCTAGGAACTGCCATGACAGAAAGTGTGGAGAGACAATGCAGTGCAGAGAAAAAAATGGGGGATCTGGACTCAGAAAACAAGGTTAGAGACCCTCTTCTCATTACTTCCAGCTACTAACTGCGACTCTAGGCAAGTCATTGTAACTTCTCTAGCTTGTGTGCTTGCATTACAAAATGGGTTGACTCTGAGATGCTAATTTCTGAAATAGAGATAAGTATTTCAGGCAGATATTAAAAATATCTTCAAGGATGAGGAGGAAACTATATTCATCATCAATGAGAAGTTAGGAACCCTCAGAAGAGAAAGGTACTATAGAAAGAAACAATAGATATTTTGCACCAGAAAAAGCATCAATAGGCAGAATTTAAAATTCACAGAATAAGTTTAGTAGCAGACTGGAAAGGACAGAGTAAATCATTCCTGAATATAAAGCTAGATAAATAGAGGTAATCGGAATTACAGAGAAGAAAAAGAAATTTGAAAAATAAAAGTATCAGAAACCTGTGGGAAAATAATGGCCATTTACCAAATGTACTGAAAGTCATACATTTACAAGTTGAAGAGGCTCAAAAAATCTTAAGCATAACACATACAAACACATCTAGGCACAACTTCTTGAGGAAAAAAATACATTACATATAAGAGAACAGTACAAAGAATGACTAACTTTTTTTCAGAAACAATAGAAGCCAGAGAACAATGGAACACTTTATTTAAAGCACTGAAAGGGGAAAAAAAAATGTCAACCTCGAGTTCCATATCCAGCAAAAATATATTTAAAGAATGAAGGTAAAATAAAGACAAATTTAAGATAAAACAAACAAACAAGAAATACTGAAAAATTTTACAGGAAATAATGCCAGACAGAAACAGGATCTTCTGAAAGAAATGAAGAACACTAAAAATGAAAAATAAGTATAAAAATTGTCTTTTCTGTTTGTCTTAATTTTAAAAAATACTGAGGGCTATTTAAAACAAAAATTATAACAATCTATTGGTGGCTTGGACCATTTATAGGTTTAATGTTTGTGATGGATATAGTGTCAAGTACTGGAGTAAACTGAACTATGCATATGCTTACTAGTTTCTCACATTTTTATGTGAAGTGGCACAATGTTAACTCTAAATAGATTGTGAAAAGTTAGAATGTACATTGTAATCCTTATAGCAACCACTAAAAATATGTAGAGATACAGTAAGAATCAACAGAGAAATTCAAAGTGAATACTAAAAAACAGTTAACAAAGTTATCCTACCTCCCCAAAACTGGGCAGGAAAGAAAAAACAGAGGGAGGAATAAAAACAAGATGTGACAACAACAAAAAAATCTAAATCCAACCATACTAATAATTACATTAAATGTATATGAACTGAAGATTCCTATTAAGACACTGAGATTATTATACTGGATGTAACACAAGTCCCAACTATAAAGGGGCAGATTTTAAATATAAAGACACAGGGGAAAGCAAAAAGATGGAAAAAAGATGCATATGCAAACAATAATTAAAATGCTGGAATGGTTGTATTAACATCAAAGTAGACTTCAAGACAAAGAATATGACCAGATACACAAAGGGCATTTCATAACAATAAAAGAGCCAACTCAATAAACTCTAAATGGATCAAATACCTAAACATAAAACCTCAAACTAGGAGAATCTTGGAAAACGCAGGAGACACCCTTATGGAAATTGGAACTTGCAACCAATTCCTATTCAAAACCCTAAATGTCCATATCTTAAGAAATAAGATAGAAAAGTGGGACCTCAACAAACTAACAAGCTTCTGCAAAGCAAAAGAAACCATTAAGAGAGCAAGAAGACAGCCCACAGAATGGGAAAAAATATTTGCCAACTGTATATCTGGCAAAGGCCTAACATCTAGGATCTACAAGGAATTCAAATACACCGAAAGGAAAAAAACAAAGAGCCCAATTAAAAAGTGGGCAAAAGACATGAATAGACACTTCTCAAAAGAAGATATACGGGCAGCCACAGACACATGAAAAAGTGCTCAGCCTCACTCATCATCAGAGAAATGTAAATCAAAACCACATTGAGATACCGCCTAACGTCAGTTAAGAATGGCCATCATTAATAAAGCAAACAACAACAGATGCTAGCGAGGATGCGGAGAAAAAGGAACGCTTCTACACTGCTGATGGGAATGCAAACTAGTGTAACCTCTTTGGAAGACAGTATGGCGATTTCTGAAAGAACTGACCTTCCATATGACCCAGCAATTTCCCTATTGGGAATATACCCAGAGGAACTCAAATCATTCTACAAAAAAGACACCTGCACATATATGTTTGCCCATGTTGCCCATCGAAGCTGGACTGGATTAAAAAAATGTGGTACATATACACAGTGGAATATTATGCAGCCATAAAGAAGGACAAACATATGAACTTTGCAGCAACTTGGATGGATTTAGGGTTGATCATACTCAGTGATCTATCACAGAAACAAAGAACAGAGTACCATATGTTTTCACTCATAAGCAGAGCTTGAAAGATTATTATAATACTATAAGAAAGGGATTGGCAAACTGGGAATCCCTAGTGGGAAATTGTCAGGGGAGGAGGGATGGGATTGGCAGTTGAGGGAAACTGCTAGGGGAGGGAGGGGCACACCTCATCAACAAGGATACCTGCATAATCAACATTTGTATACCTAACCCTGAATTGTACCCCACATCTTTATAAGAAAAAAAATTTAATAAAAATAATTAAATTTTTTTTTAAAGAGCCAACTCACTGGGAAGACATAAGACTCCAAAATATGCATACAACAGAACTTCAAAATACAGGAAGCAAAACTGAAAAATTAAAGAGAAGTTAAGTCCACAATAATGGTTGGGAGAGTCTCATATTCTCCCTCCCCATGACTGAGTAAACAAATTGATGAAACAAATGTGCAAGGCAAACCTTGGGGTCAACAAACTATAAGCCACACAGTCTAAATCTGCAAATGAAGTTTCTTGAGAACATGGCCATGAACCCTCATGTATATATTGTCTTTGGCTGCTTCTGTGCCGCCATGATGGAATTGAGCAGCTGCAACAGAGACCACACGGAAAGCAAGCCTAAAATATTTACCATCTGGGTCATTACAGAAAGTGTGCTGACCCCATAACAGAGCATCTGTACTTTAACTATCTGACCTAATTGACATTTATAGAACGCTATGCCCAATAGCTAAAGATTGTATCAAATGCACATGATACAATCATCACGACAGACTAAATAGTGAGTCATAAAATAAGTCTAAATAAATTTTAAAAGATGTAAATCACGAAGAATATGTTCTCTGACAATAATGAAATTAAATAAGAAATCAATTAAAATACTTATAAAATTCTCCAATATTTAAAAAATACACAACACACTTCTAAGTAACTCACAGGTCAAAAGAGAAATCATTAGGGTGATGAGAAAATATTTCCAATTAAATGAAAATTAAAAAAATAAACTATTTGAGAAGGGAGTTAAAGCAGTGCTTAGAGGAAAACGTAAAGCTTCAAATGCTTGTGTCAGAAAAAAGAAAACTTAAAAAACTTAAGATTATACTTTAAAAAGTCAGAAGACAAGAGCAAAGTAAACCTAAAGTCAGTAGAAGAAAGTTTTAAAAAGAAGAGAAAAAAAAAATCAGTGAAATAGAAAACAGATAAAGTCCAATGGAAATTGACAAAACTACAACTTATAAATTTGTTGCTTTGAAAAATTCATATAACTTTACTAGGCCTGAGAGAGGCGGGGGGGGAGAACACAAATTATTAATATCAAGAATGAAAGAGAAACTATCACCATGGACTCTATAGACATTAAAAAGATAGTAAGAACATATTATGAACAACACTGAGCCAGTAAATTTGACAACTTAGGTAAAATGAGAAATTATACTGAAAAATACAATTAACAAAGCTGATACAAAATGAATTCTATTAAAGAAACTGAATTCATAATAAAAACTTTCCTACAAACATTTAAGCAAGAAATAACACCAACTGTACACAAAATCTTTCTGAAAATTAGGAGAAAACATTTTCCAATTAATGTGTGTGACTAGTATAACCCTGATACCAAAAAAAAAAAAAAAAAGACGTTATAGGAAAAGAAAACAGAGTAGGTTGGGCATGGTGGCTCACGCCCGTAGTCCCAGAACTTTAAGAGGCTGAGATGGGAGAATTGCTTGAGCCCAGAAGTTCAAGACTAGCCTGGGCAACATAACAAGAACTCATCCTTTACCAAAAAAATTAAAAATAAAAAAATTAGCTAGGTGTGGTTGTTCACGCCTATAGTACTAGTTACTCAGGAGAAAGATTGCCTGAGTCCAGGAGGTCAAGGCTGCAGTGAGTGGTGATTGTGCCCCACATTCCAGCTTGAGTGACAGAGTGAGACCCCGACCAGAAAGAGAAAGAGAGAGAGAGAGAACGGGGGGGGGGCGAAAGAAGGAAAGCAGGGAGGGAGGGAGAATAGATTAGCAGAGATACAATAATCTTTAACAAAATGTTGGCAAGCTGAATCTAGCAATATTTTTTTAAGATGATAAAAATCATGTCCAAGTAAAGCTTATACCAGGAATGTAAGGTTGGATTAACTTTCAAATCAATGTAAAATCACCGTCAACAAAAAAGGGGAGAAAACCCACAAGAATATTTGAATAAATGCAGGGAAAAAAATAACAAAATTCAACATACTTTAATGATAAGCAGTAATAAAATGAAACTTCTTCAATTTGATACAAGACGTCTAAAAAACAGTTAAAGTATATTTGATGATGAAATATTTAATGGTTTTTCTATGATTGTAGACAAAGCAAAGATGGCCACTTTTACCACTTCTCTTCACTATTGTACTGTAGATCCCAATAGTAGTCAGGTAAGAAAAGGAAGTGAAAGGCTTAGAGACTGGAAAGAAAACAAGTGTCTTTATTCATAGATAGGATGTGTGTACACAGAAAATCCTAAGAAATCTACCAAAAGCTCCTATAGCTGTTATGTGTATTTAGCAAGGTCACAGGATATAAAGTCAATAAAAACAATTTTATTTCTACATACTGGCAATCAACAATTGGGAAATGTAAATAAATGACATATCTAGAAACAAATTTAACAAAAGATGTGCAAGACCTGTTCAGCAAAAACTATAAAACGCTGCTGACAGAAAATATAAATGAAGAGATATACCATATTTGTGGACAGGAAGAGTAATGAAAGTAGTAATTAAGACGTCAATTTGACCCACATTAATCTGTAGATTCAATGTACTCTGACTCATAAAACCCAATAGGCTTTGTTTTTAGAAGTTGATAAGCTAATTCTAAAAAATATGTGGGAATGCAAAGGACCTAGAATATTCAAAGTGATTCTAAAAAAGATGAGCAAAGTTGGAGGTCTCAAATTATTAGACTTCAAAATTTAAAAATAAAGCTAGAGTAAGCAAAATAACATGGTAATATACAGATAAATACGCCAAAGTAACAGAATAGAGTTAAAAAATAGACCACTTAATAGGTCATTTGATTTTTGATAAAGAAATCCAATCAAATAGGAAAAATAAAATATTTCCAACAAATGGTACAGAAACAACCAGATATAGTTTTAAAAAATAGCCTCACTCATTTCTTCATGTAATATACAAAACTTAATTTGATATAGATCATAGGCCTAAATGGAAAAATCTAAAAACTATAAAGCTTACCAGTATAACCTGGGGTTAGCTAAGTTTCTTAGATAAGACACAGAATATAATCATAATAAAAGAAAACACTGAAAAAATACAATTTATCAAAATTTAAAACTCTATTAATCAAAAGATACTATAAAGAATATAATTAGGTAAACTACAGAATGGAAGAAATTATTTGTAAAATATATATCTGACAAAAGGACGTTAATAGAACATATGAAGAACTCGTACAATAATAATAAAAAGACAAAACAAAAAGAATACAACAATGTGAACAAAGGAGGATATACAAATGACCCACAAATACAAGCAACATTGCTCAACATAACTGGTCAATTAAAAAGCTATAAATTAAAACCACAATAAAATAACCACCAGAATAATTAAAATAAAAAAGACAGCCGGGTTCAGTGGCTCAGACTGTCATCCCAGCACTTTGGGAGGCTGAGGGAAGTGGATTGCCTGAGCCCACGGGTTTGAGACCAGCCCGGGCAACTTGGCAAGACCTCATCTCTACAAATAAATCAAAAAAATTAGCCAGCCATGGTAGCGCCCACCTGTAGTTCTCGCTACTTGGAAGGCGGAAGGATTGCCGGAGCCCAGCAGGCCAAGGCTGGGGTGTACGTGAGTGTGCCACTGCACTCCGGCCTGGGCGACAGAGTGAGACTCCAACTCAAAAAAAAAAAAAGACATCCCCACAAAGGGTTGGCAAAAATGTAGAGCAACCAGAACTCTCTTACGTTGTTGGTGAAATGTAAAATGGGGAAAGGTCTATCAGTTTCTTATAAAACTAAACACACTTACTCTATGACTCAGCAATTCTACTGCTGGATATTAACCCAGAAGAAACGAAAATGTACAGAAAGACCCACACAAGAACGTTCATAGCAGCTTACTAGTCAAAAACTGGAAACAAATGGAAAACAAACTGATAAACTAAGGTATGTTTATTTAAATTATGCTTAAAATTAGGAAGGCAGCCGAGGAAGAATGAAAAAAAATTTGAAAAAAAATCTCTGCACATGATTCTGATGTTCACTCCCAGAAAAAACATTCCATGTCTCAAATAACCAACTCGCAAATATGCTTTTGGAACATAATTTATATGGAAGCACTTTCTGATGTCCATGCAACAGTTGGCCACCAGGGGGCATCTGTAATTAGTCCCAACTAGGATTTCCAGAGGCCTGTAGGTGCAGTAACAGGATTGTATGACTGTTTCCCACATTCAGCACAAAATTTAAGGATTACTCTGATATCACTTGGGTTTAGTTTCATTAGACATCCTATTTACCTTTCCGAATACAATTTCATTTGACTGGTGTCGGTGTTTGTTTATAGCAGCTGAACCCACACAAATAGAGAATGCCTGAGGCCAAAACATGCTTTGGGAGGAAGAATTTGCTACCACTACCCATAATTTACCGTCAGATCACCAAGAGCTGACTCTAACCAAAATAACAGTTACAGGTTCCACAAATGTAATTTGTTAGAAAATAAATTACAATTAACAAAATTCCTAAGACAACATAGAATATTATTAAAACTGACTTTTTTCAAGAGTACCTAAAATACCACATAACTTTAAATTAGCAAACAATACATGCTCATACACAGAAAAATTACCCTAACTAAATACTAAAACATGATTAGCATCTATAGAGAGGGAAAACAAATTTCATGAATCTAGAGTCAACTTACAGTTTTACTTGCGAAGGATATTAATATTTTTTCAAGTAGCTATACACCTTCATAAGCATGCTTGAACTTATTACCTTATAGGCCAGAAAGATAAACTGTTAAAGCTTGTTATTACAAAAAATTTAAACACTTCCTACCTAGTTTTAAGAGACAGCTTTAATAAGTAGAGACCCTCTTAATTTAGCTATAACTTGAAAGAAAATACCATCTAGAGTTGTGTTTCTCTAGCTTTGCCTATGCTCCCTCCTCCTGCCTTGGCCAAACACACATCCACACTCTTCTCATGGCACAGACAGAGAAGCAGAAGATACAGCTCATTGCCTATGTGTCCCCATCAAGCAGAAAGGTTACGTCTAAACTTTTTTTCTGTCATTCATACTATGAAGAAGACATATTTTTTACCCCCAGCTGTAAAACTATATTATATGTGCTTCTTCTTTTTGAAACATTTTTACTGGCACACAATCACTATACATATTTATAGGATACATTCATAAAATATGCAATGATCAAATTGGATCTCCATCACCTTGAATATTTATCACTTCTTTGTGCTAGGAACATTTCAAATCTTCTCCTCTAGATAATTTGAAATACACAATATATATGCTTTTGCAAATTACCATTAACGCCTTCCTGCCCCCAGAAGATTCTGATAGTCCTCCTCTTCCATATGCTTGAGAATCGTAATGTAGAGGACAAAATTAAGTTTCAACGACTAAATGTGGGTCTTAACATCTTTGACTCTATGCTTTCTAGATGAAAGACACTTCTGTTTTGGAATCAGTAGGCCAGGGATTGTGGTTCAAATGGCATTCTGTGCAGAAGCCCTGCAGGGAGCAGCGGGTCTGAATCCTCCGTGGCCTGTGGGCAGCAGAGCAGTACTGTGCTCTCTGCTAGTAAGAAACAGGTGGTAGCCACCGTCAGCAGGGTAAAGGAAAGGGAACTGCGAAGGGCTCCACTTGAAGTCCCGGCTCCCGACACTGCTTGCTGTCCACAGTGTCAGTGGCCGAAGCAGAGTATGCTCCCAGCCGCAGAGATTATCAGCCACCAGGAGCATGCAGCTGCATTAGTTGATCCTTGTTAAAGTGAAAGGGGAAAAGAGGCTTGACAAATAGCATCCTTCAGATTTTAGCGTTATCAGAGTGCCCCTGTTTGTAATGCCCACACATTATTGTTGGGCATTTATAATATTACAGATTTCTCTCTATGACCCTGAAGTTACAACTGCTCCAAAACCCACTAAAGGAGAGGCAGTGATTTGAAAAGAATTATGTTTCAATTTCAAAGCTGGGGTATTGGTAAGATAACTCTTCTACTTTTCAAAGAGTATATTTCATTGCGTTTTGCTCTCACTAAACATCAGAACTTCTGAGTTATTTTCTTGAATGCTCATATCTGACTTTTATATTATTATCTGAATATTTTTGGTGGTGGTGTAGGAGGACTAAAAAATCCTGAGAGATTAGCCTAAATCACAAAAGTTAATTCCCTACAATTTTTCTAAATAATTTATTATAGTTAGTCATAAAAGAAAAATAAAATTGATTCAGGTCTCACTACTTTTGCTATTTCTAGGTAGAAATATGAGTTCTACTCCATTAATTCCAACTATTTATCCAAAACTAGGAGACTCTGTCAAAATACTGTATTGAATGGAGCAATTATTGTGTCAGTGATATAGTTTTATTTAATATATAAGAAACATCCTTAACATCAACTATTAAAAATAAAGATGAAAATGAAAAATAAAATTGCAAAAGAAGCATTGTTTGCTTTCAACTTAAATGGTAAATCTTAGTCCAGGGCAGATATCAATAGCATTCTTAATATTGCGCCCCAAAATACTTAGAGCCTACTAAAATCATTCTGTTGAAGGTACTGCCTATTTTCCTATGGTACTCTAGATGTATACAAATTTGAATACCACATCTATGCCTTGTGAATAATGTAACAATTATAAACCAAAATTTAAAAGCTCTTGGATAATGATAGTAATTAATGATAATAATCCAACAATAAAGACAAAATCAAGCAAGAAAATAAAATGATGTAAACAAACAAAAGACACTCTTTATAATTCTGTTTACTGCTTTACTGGACACATATTCATTAGAGAGAAAATCATCACTTTTGTGTCATGTAAGCCTTCATTTATACACAACTATAAGCCCTGTTAAAACACACACACACATATACTTGTAGCACTAATTACAGTGGTGATGAACAGTGGAATAAAGGGATTTTATTCTGTGAAAGCATTCATTCTAAAAGGTTTTCGGTAAGCAATCAAATGTGCTTACCAAAACCAAACTGAAAACCTGGTGGTGAAACCTGGTTCTCTGCACAGTGGCTGGCTGTGAGGCCAGCAGAGCACTGACCTTGTATGCCTGCATAAGCATGTGGATGACCCCTGGAGCGCCGTGGCACCAGTGCACCAACCGATCTGTTTCATTGCTCAGTGATGACGGGTAATTCCCAGACCGAAATTTTTTGTGCCGCACATAGTCAATACTAGGCTTCACCATTTCTGTCAAGGTATCTTGGTCCACTTTTGCTGCCGGCTTTAAACAAACAAAAATAAAATACTTAGTTTACTTTTTCAGAAGCTTATTTTTTATCCGTTGTATCATGGCTAAGATAATAAAGCATCAATTACACAGAAAACTGAAGAGTGTATAAAATTAGAATGAGTTCCAGTATCTGGTTATTTAAGATTGTGGCAGAATTTGTTTTGCTTCAGCTCTTTTTGCAATCTTTCTAAAATGTGTTGGCTATAATGTATGGAACATATTTTATATTTTATTTGATGAATTAGGACCATCATACTAGAGAGTAGTAAACCAGACCAGATTGACTCTCAGGTGAATTTAGGACTTTACACAGAATCTTGTTTTGTTGTTTTGCTTTTAAACCTTGGTTTCCTCCCAAGTGGCTCTTGCCTCCTAAAACGCCAAGTGCCCATCTTCTCCCAAATTTATTTGCTGGCTTTTTCACCTCAGGTAGATAATTTAACCTCAGTTTCCTCATCTCTAAAATAGGATGCTCACAGTCCTGAACTCCAAAGATTTTTGTGAGGAGTAAAGAAGAAAAAATGCATGCTTCAGTCCTTCATGCAATAATTTGTATGTAATAACTAACAGCTTTTACTTGCTGAAGGCACTCAATAAATGCTACATATTAGAATTTATTACTGGAATTGTGTTAAAGTTTTACTACAGGTACTAAGACTAAAAAAATACTTGATAATTCTGAAGTCTTGTTTTTTAAAGGACTGCAACAAGTACAAACATTCAAAGAGTCTCAGTTACTGCACAGATTCTCTTGTAAAACTTGGTGGTAACCACCAAATGGCAAGCCTAAGTCAATTAAATGTCTTCGGTGTGACAGTAAAGAACCACACAAATCTACAGTATTGGCAAAGTCTGGGGTTGAGAATCAGTCTCTGGCCATTGCTTTAATTTTTATCTGCTTTAGCAGCAAATGTTCCCAGGTGATATAAATTACACCTACAATTGTGAAATGAAATACACCATTACTTTAAAATTCTTATTATTCTATTACAGTCAAAGAAAATCTACAACATGACACTTTCTTAAATAAAACGAAATCCAGTGCTGGGAAAACTGGCTGACCACATGCAGAAGATTGAAACAGAACCCCTACCTTTCACCATACACAAAAATTAACTCTAATTAACTCTAAAGAACTAAACTTAAAACCTCAAATTATAAGAATTTTAGAAACCATAGGAGACACGCTTATGGAAACTGGAACTGGCAACCAATTCCTGATCAGTGCCCCAAGAGCCTATGCCATAAGAAATAAGATAGACAAGTGGGACCTCATCAAACTAACAAGCTTCTGCAAAGCAAAAAAAAAAAGTCAAGAGAGCAGAGAGACAGCCCACCGAACGGCAAAAAATATTTGCCAACTGTGTATCTGACAAAGACCTAACATCTAGAATCTACAAGGAATTCAAATGCACCGAAAGGAAAAAAACAGCCCCATTAAAAAGTGGGCAAAAGACATAAATAGACACTTCTCAAAAGAAGATATATGGGCAGTCAACAGACACATGAAAAAGTGCTCAGCCTCACCAATCATCAGAGAAATGTAAATCAAAACCACACTGAGATACCACCTAACCCCAGTAAGAATGGCCATCATTAATAAAACAAACAACAACAGATGCTGGCGAGGATGCACAGAAAAAGGAGCGCTTCTACACTGCTGGTGGGAAGGCAAACTAGTGCAACCTCTTTGGAAGACAGTGTGGCGATTTCTGAAAGAACTAGAAATTGACCTTCCATATGACCCAGCAATTTCCCTACTGGGTATATACCCGGAGGACCTCTAATCATTCTACAAAAAAGATACCTGCACACATATGGTTGTTGCAGCTCTATTCACAATAGCAAAAACATGGAACCAACCATGTTGCCCATAGAAGCTGGACTGGATTAAAAAGATGTGGTACATATACACAATGGAATATTATGCAGCCATAAAGAAGGACAAACATGGATTTCACAGCAAGTTGGATGGATTTAGAGTTGATCACACTCAGTGATCTATCACAGAAACAAATAACAGAGTACTATGTGTTCTCACTCATAAGCAAACCTTGAACAATTATCATAATACTGTAAGAAAGAGATTGCAGTAGTGGGAAACTGCCAGGGGAGGGCCAGTGGGATTGGCAGTTGAGGGAAACTGCTAGGGGAGGGAGGGGCATACCTCATCAACAAGGGTACCTGCATAACCAACGTTTGTATACCTAACTCTGAATTGTACCCCACATCTTTAAAATAAAATAAAATGAAATTTAAAAAAACAAACGAAAATCTCACTTCTTTAACAAAAACTAATTTTGTTAAACATGAAAAAGATAATTTCAGGAACATCGATGCTTTATTTATTTATTTATTTATATTTTAATTATTTTTTATTTTTTTATTTTAGAGTTGTGGGGTACAGTGAGGACTTACTACATAAGTAAGTTGCAAGCAGGTGAAGTTTGGGCATCTAGCTGGCCCTCTCTCCCCCTAACGGTGGACCAGGTACCCAGTGGGTCACCACATGCCCCCTTCCTCCTCCCTCCCTTATTCCCAGCAGGTCCAGCATCTGCCAATCCCACCCTTGTGCTAGTGTGACCGGTGACCAGGGTTCGCTTATGAGTGAGAACACGTGGTATTCAGTTCTTTGTTTCTGTGATAGCTCACTTAGTATGATGGTCTCCAGATGAATCCATGTTGCTGCAAAGGCCACGATTTTCTTCTTTATGACTGCCTCATATTCCTTCATGTATACGTACCACATTTTCTTTATCCAGTCCACTTTTGATGGGATCTGGGTTGGTTCCATGTTTTTGCTACTGTGCATAGTTTGGGAATAAACATGCATGTGTAGGTGAGTTTTTGGTAGAGCGATTTATGCTCCTCTGTGTATTTTCAGAAGTGGGGTTGCTGGATTGTATGGAAGCTCAATTTTTAGTTCTTAAAGAATCGTCACATTGCTTTCCATAGAGGCTGTACTAGTTTGCATTCTCACCAACAGTGTAGAAGCGTCCCCTTTTCTTTGCAGCCGCCAGCACCTGTTGTGTTTGACCTTTTAATGATGGCCTTCCTGACCGATGTTAGGTGCTGTCTCATCGTAGTTTTGCATTTCTCTGAGGAGTAGGGAGGCTGAGCATTTTTTTCAAGTGTTTGTTGGTTGATCAAGCCTTATTTAAACTGCTTCCAGTTTACTTTTACTTCAGATGCCAGCAGTGCAATCTCTTCAGCCTCAGGCATGTATTCACTGGAAATGCTGACTGTAGATGCTTTTTAAAAACCAAGATTCAATTCAATTCCTGTTTATTGGGCCCCTGCTTTGAGGACTCCATAATCAACGACCACTCCAATCCCCAGGTGAGTTTAGGACGAACAAGAGTTCACTGTCGCCCTCGAGAGCATGCGTGCAAGGGGTGCATCCTCCAGGCCGTTCCACCAAAGGGCGAGCTTTCCTGCCATGCTCGGTCTCATCGGATTGCTCGCAAGGCGCGTCGCATTCTGGCTCACAGCTTATTCAAAACCCACGGTCCTTCTCTGCCGTGGAGAGGTTTTGCGAGGGCTGGCCGACCTGATTTTTCATACTTCTCTGGCAATGGAAATCGACGCTGCCGCAGGCCCTCGGGAGACTCCGGACCGCCTGCAGAAGAGCGGCCCCGCCCCGCCCCGCCCCGCCGCCCGCGGCCTCTGCAGAGCGCGCGGCCCCTGCACCCGCGCTCCACCCGGCAGCGGCACGGGCTCCGCGGCCCCGGCTAGAGCCGCCGCCAACATCGATGCTTTTAAACTTCACTGCAGTATAACTGTATCTACTTATTAGGAAATCTTTAGTTGTTTTTCTTGACATATTTTACAGACTGCATTAGCTTTTTAAAAAACTATGGGTCATAAAGTGTATTTCCAAAAGACAAAATGTTACTTTAAATGTTATTTTTATTCAGATAACTCACGAACAACTTAGAAAGTCAAAAGATGCTGAAAAGCTTATCTTAAACACCAATAGCCAGTGTTCCTGCCCAGGATACAAGTGAGTTCCTTTTTTTTTTTTTTTTAAATAGTTGCTTATTCATATTACCTCCATATTTCTAAATCCAGATGCACGTACGGCTACTAGTTTTGGATTTACTAGTTTTGGACTTCACCTACGGGCTTCCCCTGTAGCAGATAAGGACACTTTTCCTCCTTTAAACTCTCCAAGAAAATTTCTTCTGACCGCCATTTTGAGTTACATCCATGTTTAACTGTGTTCTTTAAGACTACGCTATGCAAATATTGTTTGCTAGCAAAACTAGAAATATATTAAATTTCATATATTCTTTCATACTTAGTTTTTCCTGGAGTAACTTTCTCACATTTTCATTAGCTTAGTGTTCTTTGAACCGCCATGTAAGCTTTTTCACACCCCCCAATAGCTCCATATAAAGTCTCTCAGTATAATTTCACAGTCAAATCTCTCTCTCCTTTCTCTTGCTGTATTCTTAGTTGGTTGCTTTCTAGGTCTTCTGTGCCGCTGCTGTCCTGGAATGCCCATCCGCCAAACTTCCCAGGAATTCCAGTACTCTCTCTTGCATGGATCTCCATTTTCTGCATCTGACCTTCCTCTTTCTAAGTGTACCCCTTGTTTTCGTAGTTACCACATTCTAATAGCTTCCTGAATCGGGGTCTGGGGGGATTAATGCTTTCTGAGACTGGATGTTTAAAACAGTCTTTGTTCTATCCCACACGTATTTGATAATATTCTGGGTAGAACTCAATGCTGTAAACCATTTTTACTTGGAAGGCATTTCCATTTATCTTTCCGCTTCAATGAAACTATTGCAAAGTCCAAGATTATTTAGACTTCCAATCTTTGTGTATAACCTGCTTTTTCCTCTCTGAAGTTGTAAGCACTGACTCTAACCCTTTATTGTAAACTTTCACAACAATGGGTATGATGTGGATTTTTTTCCTCCATTTGTTGTGCAGAAACATGGTGGGTCTTTTTAGTGTGGCAACTCATGTCCCTCAGGTCCAGAGCATATTCTTTTATTGTTTTTCTTAAAACTTTCGTTCTACCACTTTGTGTTCTTCCTTGCTAAATCGCATGTTAGTCAGATGTTGGACTTCCCAGATTAATCTTACTTTCTTTTTGTTTTTCCTCTCCTAGTGTCTATTTCTGTGTGTTTTCTAAGATACTTGACTTTGATTTCCAAAGATTTTCATAAATATTTTTCAATTCAGCTACCATATTTTTAATTTGCAAGAGCTCCTTCTTGTTCCTTCAAATGTTTCTTGTTTCTCGACTGCAACATCTTCTCTTATTTCCCTGAGGGTATTAATAATTACAGTTTCTTTGAAATTTTCTTTTGCTTCTTAGTATGTTTTCTCTTTGCTTCTCTTAGATCTCTGTCTTCCAACCTGGTGGTTTCTCCAAAATTTGATCATTCTCTGGCCATTAGTCTACTGTAGGCATAAGTTGTACAAAGCTTACCAGATACATTCTGTGCACGAGAAACCTGTCGAATACCAGAAATCACTTTAGAGTTACTGGATGGTGTATTAGTCAGGGTTCTCCAAATAAACAGAATCAGTAAGGTGTGTATATATATGTGTGTGTGTGTGTGTGTGTGTGTGTATGTGTGTGTATAGATGTGTATACATATATGCCTTATTTTAAGGCATTGGCTGTGGAGGCTTGATGAGTCCAAAATCTGACTGAAGGGCAGCAGGCTGAAGATTCAGGAAAGAGTTGCAGTTCAAGTCCAAAGGCAGTATGCTGGAAAACCAGAAAGAGCTGATGTTGCAGATGAAGTCTGAAGGCAGTCTGCTAGAGAATACCCTCTTCCTTGGGGAGGTCAGCCTATTGTTTTACATAGAACTTCAACTGATTAGCTGAGGCCCAGCCATATAATAGTGGGCAATCTGCTTTACTCAAAGTCCACCAACTTATTTAATTTATTTACATTTGTAAATTTCACCCAAAAACACCCCCACAGAAACATCCAGAATATCTGGGCACCATGACTCAGTCAAGTGGACACACAAAATTAACCATCGCAGATGGTAGTTTAACTTTTAAAATGGGGGCTTTCAAATGCCTATGTCTATAACACTTTTATCTGAGCTAGTTGTTTCTCAAAAGAAAAACTTAAAAAAGACTTAAATCCCCTTCCTGAGGTGGAGGTGACATTGCCCCCTGGGGTGAGAGGTAGATGGTGGTGCATGAGGCTGGTTGTGGCAGGAGGGCAGTCTCACCATTTACTTTGTGGACATTCACTAAAGCCCCTACTTTGAGTTTTATGCTTCACTTCAGCTCTCCTCTATACCTGGCTCTCTTGAATTAAAAGGGCAAGATCAAGTCCTCCAGACCCAGTTCCTTTTGTCTCCAGCAGGAGCTAAGGTGGCAAACAGTCACCTCACTGTGCAGGTGAATGTACTAACAGAAGTCCAACTGCTTCTTATGTTCAAAGAAGTCCCCTTGCTGTCCAGACCTCCACACACAGACACATCCAGCACCACCTTCCACAGGATGTGACCTGTTACATTCCTGAGTTCTTGGGTTCTATGGGACAAGCTGGCTTGCTTCTTGCTGGCATCCTTCTCTTTAGGAACTTGTGTGTGAACTTCTTCCATCCTGGTAGGTTATTTGCTATTCTTTCACTCACTTTCCATTTACATATTTGTAGTCTAGGGCTCCAGACGTCTCCTAGCTTTATCAAAGAAGCTGAGTTTCTTTCTTTCTTTCTTTCTTTTGGTTGTTTTGAGATGATTTTCAAGAGGAGAATTGTCTTCGTTATGCCATCATGAAAATGAAGTTCTGTTAAGTGATACTTCCAACACTTTTGCATATATTGTTTCGATAACCTTCTAAACAACACTCTACAGAGGAAACAACTATCCTACACGACTCCCTACTCGACAGGCATGAAACATAGAGCAGGAAGGAATGTGTGCCATCCGCCCTGGAGCTGGCTCCATCACTCTACTGCTTAACGTGCTCTAAGAAAAACAAACTACATTTTTTTTTTTTTTTGACTTGCCCAGACTGGAGTGCAGTGGCCACTCCCGGCCACCACAGCCTTGACCTGCTGAGCTC
>NW_007257537.1:119980-147527 GCF_000164805.1 Carlito syrichta | reverse complement strand
CACTCACCTCAGCCTCCCAAAGGCGCGGGATTACAGGCTGAGCCACCAAGCCCAGCACAAACTACATTTCTAAATTGAATACTTACTAAACAGTTGTTCATCGCTTTAAGAGCAGATGAGTGAAAATTTTATGATTTGCATTTTTCTCTCAAGGAAACCCCTAATATGTAACAAAGTCAACCTAAACTGCTAAATGTAAACCACACTGGTGTGATTCTCACATTATTACTTCCTTTAGGGTATAACCATTAAAAAAAAAAAAAGGTTCCTGAACCAACCACTGTTAAAACATTTTTCTGGAAAAATAGAGAATACATTGTTATGGTTAATTTTATGTGTCAACTTGGATGGGCCACAGAGTGCCCAGATTTATCATTATTTCTGGGTGTGTCTATAAGGGTGCTTTCAGATGAGATTGGCATTTAAATGGTGGAATCAGTAAAGGAGATGGCCTCCCCAGTGTAGGTGGCACCAGCTAGTCCATTAAAGGCCTGAACAGATCAAAAGGAAATCTTCCCCTTCCTGCACGCCTGCTTAAACTGGGGCATCAATTTTCTCCTGTCCTTGACTGGAATTTATACTATCAGCTTCCCTGGCCCTCAGGTCTTATGACTTGGACTGGAGTTACACCCCTGGCTTTTCTGGGCCTCAAGCTTGCAAATGGCAGATCATGGGCCTCTCAGCCTCCATAACTTCCATAACCACATGAGTCAATTCCTTTCCCCTCATATAGAGACAGAGAAATATATGTCTCCTGTTGGTTCTGTTTCTCTGGAGAACCCCAACTAATACGTACACAAAATCTACTAACTGTTCAGAATAAAAGTGCCATTTTTAAGTGAAATATGAAATTATGGTTATTTTGGAAATGTGCCTGAGCAATAAAGAAAATTCACAAATTGGAATTTTTGCATGTTTTACTTTCTGCAACAATAAACAAAAAATTACTAAAAAAGGAAGTTTTAGACTTGTCTAGATATGAGTTTCCTATTTTCCTTTAGTGAGCAGAAACATGATGGTTAGATAAGAAAGAAATTGGGAATAAAATATTTTAAAAATAATGCATGAGATTTTCAGTCAGTGATATCTAAATTCTAACCTATGTTCCTTGACTTGCCAGCTTTGTGATTTTACAGAATAAAAAAGGCTTGATTTAGAAAGAAAGAAAAAAAAGGAAGGCTGTGTACATGGCAGGAAAGGTTAGGCTGAAGCTTTATGCCTATGCTCAGACCAAGACAGGCCAAAGTGATTTTTGGCAATGGGCCTTTGATTGCCTGATACAGTACTTAATTCCATAGGTGTCAGGGATAACCACGAGACAAGGTCTTTACCACAGAAACAAGTTCACTAAAAACTAGAACAACAACTGACAGCAAGTTGAGGCACCTGAGTCTGACAAAGGCTCTGCCTCAACAGGGTTCTACAAGCCCTTCTGCTCCTGAGGACTTTCTCCTATTAAAAGACTTCCCGTTTCAATCAGCAGGAGGACAAGGACAGACAAAAAGTGTGGGTGCTAGACGGCAATCTGGGTCAAACCACACAGAGAATGCACTGTACTCGTAGGGACTCACTGCTTGTGGTTTATGAAGCAGAGTGTAAGCATCTGTGATTAAAAGTAGGATCCTGGGGGGTGGGGGGCATTGGAAAAAAAAAAGTGGGATCCTTATTTCAATTCAGGCTCCTTTGTTTGTACTAAGAATTTCATTTCCCACTTCCCAATTGATCTAACATATTGTAATGTAATTGCTGTATTAGCATTTCAGAGTACATATTCCTTCTTACCTGCATTAAAATATAGTAAATTCCAGCCATGCCATGGGCGGCTCCAACATATTGCTTCCTGTGCCATTGATATAATAGGGGGCAGCGCTCAGTTTTTCTTTCTTCCCTTGACAAAGTCTTACCCGATTCAATAATAGCATCAACTACCTACAGAAATAATGAAACAGGATAAATCTAAAAAACTTAAATGCATCCTGTTCTAGTCTAATTAACACTAACAACACACACACATATGTGAGAGAGCGATAATCTAAAAATATTTAAACAGCAGATAACAGTTAGCTTTATTTTATAAATTAATAAATGCAGGCAGAGAGAATTCAGACAAAAATGTCAGAGTAGAAAAAATATACTAAGAAGTCTAGTAATCAAAAATTATTTGTATGAAAATGCTACTAAAATCTAGAAAAACTTCCTATAAAAACTGCCCCAAACTCCTCAGTTGCTTTGTTGCATCAACATTTTCCCCTAAAAGACCAACTACATCTTCCAGGAAAGGATAGAGGAACTGGCTTTATTCATGAAAAGCAATGAAACGAGGTCTATTGTGGTGTGAAGGATTTTTGTTAGATTGAAAGACCGTCATGTCTGGAATGACTATGTGGCAAAGACACTCATTGTTTCCTCATGTCCATTCTCTGCTCATCCTTTTGGGAAAGTACTCTTAGTTTTAGGTGGGCATCTGCCTAGCTACAGACAGCTGAACACAGTCATTTGACATGAGCAGAAGTGGGGTGGCAACTTGTAGATGAAGTCCTTAAAAAGGAAGCTGTGTACCCTCTAGTTTGCTCTTTCTCCCTTCCACAGACTGGGAGTCTAGCCTAGCTTTGGTCATGCAGATGAGGGTATGCCCCTAGGGCAGAACAGATGGAAGAAGCTGGTCCCTGACCCTATCAACCTGGATTGCTTACGAGTCAGACATCTCAAGAAAAAGAAGCAAACATTCTAATTTTCTGAAGCGGCTGCTGTTTGGTTCCAGTAAAAGCAGCTGAATTAATAAAGAATGTTCATAGAAAGAAAAACGGGACTTTTTTTTTTTTCTTTTTATGAGATGCTTTACAAAAGTAATGCTAACTAGAAGCAGAGTCCAGCCATTAATATATGTTATCAGATAGATTTGGATGGTGGAGATGAGAGTATGCCCATAGTTGTCAGTAATCCCACAATACCTCTTTAATAGCTGACTCACACACGGTGTCTGGACCGATCTCCGTGTTCAGGTAGAGTAAGGCATACAGGTAACCTGCCCGTCCATAAAGCAGCTCATCAGGAAGCTCTGATTCTTGGCAGACAACGGCTCTCTGGAGCTGCAAAAGTCTAACCAACAAGAAAAAGTCTGTTTTCCCAGATAATGTCTAATACACATCTTCCTGAAACACTAAGCAACTGCATCACTTTAGGAACTACCTGTTATGTATTTCAAAACTCAAAACTCTTTTTTCCTTATTTCTTTATAGACTGGGTCTCACTCTGTCACCCAGGCTGGAGTACGGTGGCACGATGAGAGCTCACTGCAGTCTCGAATTCCTGGGTTCAAGCGATCCTCCACCTCAGCCTACCAAGTGGATGGGACTACAGGTGTGCACCACCCTGCCCCAATGATCTTTAATTATTCTGTAAAGACAAGGTCTCACTTTCTTGCCCAGGCTGGTCTCAAACTCCTGACCTCAAGCAATCCTCCAACCTTGGCCTCCCAGAGTCCTAGAATTACAGGCAAGAACCACCACACCTGGATAAATTTAAAACTCTGATTAAACTAAAAATCCCAAACCCAGAAAACTACAAAAACTTCTCCATTTCACTAGTTCTTCTCTCAAATGTCAAAGTTAAAAATAAAACATCTTTTTGTAATTTCTACCTTTATATCTATTCTAAATGATGCAACAGAAGATTTCACGCTGAAATCCAGAATTAAAAGAAAGTGATTTACAATTTAAATTAAAATGGTATTAAAATGTAGCCAATGCTTGGGAATTAGCTTGTCATTTTGTCTTTCAGCAAATATTAACTGACTAGTATGTATACCAGATAATCTACCAGACCCTAGCAGTGAGCCCTGATTTCTGCTTTCTCAAGGAAGAATACACACCAATAGGTGCTATAAAAGCTTATATTTCCTAATTGGTCCATTAAGTTATTGTAGTGGATCTAAGCACATAGCTAATTTTAGTGGCATTGACGACAATCACAAATTGCTTAGGCAGAATGATTATAGTAACTTAAAGAATGTTTATTCCCCCCAAAATTAAGGCCTATGTATGCTTGGATAGAAAGAAAGCATATGTTCAAAATTAATATACCAACTGCTTCACTCGGGAGTGTAACAGTGGATGAATTAAAACATAATTTCCTTTTGAATATCTCTCTACAGCAAGAGCTTCAACTGAGAATTGGGAGACAATGTTTCCAGGCTTAAAACTCACTTTGTGATGCATTCCTGGGACTCATAATCACTTTTGAGCTTATGATATATCACAGCTCCTACAGCAAGGGGCCCAGCATCTCCACAGAGGAAAGTAACCCTGCGCCCATTCAGATTCCGAAGTGTTCTCTTCACATAATCCAGGGATCGGAGCAGGTATGTCTGGTCACACGTGACCCGGTACAACTGCAGGTACAAAAGGGCTATGCCTGGAATGATTCCCCACCCCAAAAGAAAAATAGTATTACATTTTCTTTCCACCTGCAGGACATTCTTTTGTAGTTACATGAAATACTTTCTTTGACATAAACCCTATGTTTCTGAGGACGCAACATCAAAAAAAAAAATTATATATCACACATTTCTAAAAAAGTGAAACAAAAATAAAAAAAAAAAAAAAAACAAGACAGATAAGTCAGGGTGGAAAAAAACATAAAACAGATTTAAACATATCATCTTACTAATTGTCCTGGCACAGTGACTTAGTACCTCTTACTCTAGACAAGAAAGGATATACCACTTTCCACTCATTGCCAGTTAATTTTCATTAACTCAAAAGTTGTATACATTCTCCTTTGTATTAAGATAAACTTAATTAAGCTTAAGAGCTTACTTGAATCCTTTTCTTTTTACTTCTCATATAACCATTTCTTTCTATGTTATCCCAAATTAAACGATTACTTTTTGGAATTTTTTTTACCCTCTTCTTCCTAATTTTTTTTTTTTCTATTTTTTGCAATGTTTCCATTTTCTTTAGTGAACAACCCATCCAACTGACCAACCAACCAGTGAGTTGGCTCTCCATTTATGGGATAATCACAAGATGCAGAATTAGGTGACCAGTTCAGAGGGCATAGTTTACCATCTGTCTAACTTTTCTATTTCAGGATAAAGAACAGACCCAGATCTTCAAATGAATCAGACAGGGGTCTCTGTCTGAGACTCTCTGGAGGAGGACCTATGGCTTCTTATGGAAGCACACTGAAAGGAAAGAGCCCCAAATGGAATTTCTCTGAAGCCAGACAATAATCCTTTCCTGGAACCCTGGGTGAGTCACAAGACACAAATTCCTTAGAATTTGTCTTTCATCTGCCCCTCTCATCTATGTGACTGGCCTGCCCATCTGTCTGGTCATCAGGGAGGTAACAGACTCCATCACCATGGCAATAGTCACGTGACTAGCCCACCTATCTGACTGCTCTCCTTCATGTCAGTACCTGTGCTCACCTGTCTTTTGTGATGATGTAAAACAGACTACCACCCAATCACCTTAACAACCTGCCCCAAACTCAAACAGCCACCACCACTATTGCTAAGTTCTGGCTCAGTCATGTGTTCAGTAAGCTATGGCCAGGTCATGCTTCTCTTTAAGCTCTGGTCTCCTCTTCAATCTGGGGAAGGTGAATCTCCCTTTTCTCGCTCTCTCAAAACTATATTTTCGAATGAAACTTCTATGTAATTCTTTGCATCTTACCCGTGGCACCAGATCACAGACCCCCCTGTCTGACCTAAAACACATTTTTATGCCTGGGCTCAAGAAGGCATAAGAAAAAATTGAATCAGTATAAATATATATTTAATAAAGTCTACTACAGCAAAAAGTATTGACGTAGATAAGATGATGGTGAAAACGCCAAACAAAACATTTCTTTAAGTTTGAACTGATGTTCTTCAACATTCTGGTCTTTGTCTAATTCCTACTCTGACTCTTAGTACTTATACTTTATTTATACACACACACATATATACACACACACATATACACATATAAAGGATATATATATATATACATAGAGAGAGAGAGAAAAGAGAAGAGAGGAGAAGAGAGAAGACACACACACACACACACACACACACACACACACACACAGGGTCTCACTCTGTCACTCAGGCTGGAGTGCAGGGGTGCTATCCCAGCTCACTGCAGCCTCAACCTCCTGGGCTCAGGTGATCCTCCCACCTCAGCCTTCCCAGTAGCTGGATTACAAACGTACATCACCATACACGGCTACTTTTTGCATTTCCTGTAGAGATGAGGTCTCTGTTGCCTAGGCTGGTCTCAAACTCCTGGGCTCAAGCAATCCTTCTGCCTCACCCTTTGGCTTCCCAAAGTGCTGGGATTACAGGCCTGAGCCACCATGCCTGGCTACTATTTTGCTTTTTAAGTTTCTCTAAATATTTAGCTGCTTCATTCTTCAATTACTCTATTCAGGGTATCCCATTCCTCTTTGAAATTAATCCTTAAAACCTTTTAAAGTTTTTTTGAGAAGTCCTTTCATCATTATCCATTTCTCTAATGAAGTTGAATCAAACAGATCTGAAGTAGTATACTTGTGGGTTCTGAGATAAATTATTTTGTTTGAATTGCTCATCATCTCCTTCAGTGCATGTTTTCTGTATTCAAAAAATATAAATTATGAACACAGAGAAAACAGATAGCAAAAATTAAATACCAATAGATCTCAAACATAATAATCACTATAAAGGCTCATACATAAGTAGTCCCTGATTAACTCAGAAATCTCTAAAACCATGATGCTGATCTAGTTAACCAGTGAACTTAAAATCCTATAGTTGTATACACTTAATGCTTAAGTATTTTGAAGTAAATGATAACAGGTAAAGTACAAAAAAGTCACAATGTTTTGTAACTTTTTGCTGAAATGCCAACATGTTGCACAACATAAAAGGAGCCTGTGGTAAGATGTAGGGGGAGAGAAAGCAGTCTACAGGTCTCAGTCTTCTGAAGAGCTGTGAACTGACGATCAGGTTTCAGTTTTCTGGTGAGCTGTCAACTGACCATCAGGTCTTAGTCTTCTTGTGAGCTGTGAACTGCACTAGTGCCTCTAACCTCTAACCCCTTAGTGGGTCAGGACGGCTAGAGGCAGCTGGAGTTAATCACTTCCCTTCCCCAAAGCTGAAGGCTAGAGCCAGCTGGTATTTCCCTTCCCCAGGTAGGTTACCAGGTGATCTTTTATGTTTCCATATGAATTTCTGTATTGTCGTTTCCAAGTCTGAGAATTATGTTGGTGATTTAATGGGTACTGTGCTGAATCTGTAGATTGCCTTTGGTAGGATAGATATCTTAACAATGTTGATTCTTCCAGCCCATGAGCATGGAATATTCTTCCATTTGCTTGTGTCTTCTTTGATTTCTTTGCACAGTGTTTTGTAGTTTTCATTGTAAAGGTCTTTCACTTCTCCAATTTGAAATGATGCTAAGGTCCTTCCGTCCATCCTCCTTCCTTCCTTCCTTCGTTTTTTGTGGTTCCAGTGAATGGGGTCATGCTTTTTATTTTGTTCTCTGCCTGTTTGTTGTTGGTGCATAAGAATGTGACTGTCTTCACATTTATTTTGTACCCTGAGACTTTGCCAAAGTCCTTTATTGATGCAAGGAGGTTTTTGACAGATTCTCTTGGGTTTTCAAGGTACGGGATCATATGGACAGCAAAGAGGGATAACTTGATTTCTATTTTTCTATTTGGATACCTCTGATTTCCTTTTCTTGTCTGATTGCTCCAGCTAGGACTTCCAACACTATGTTGAACAGGAGGGGTGAGAGTGGGCAGTCTTGTCTTGTTCCAATTTTCAGGGGAGATGCTTCCAATTTCTGTCTGTTTAGCAATATTTTGGCTGTGGGTTTATTATAGATGGCTCCTACTATTTTGAGGTATGTTCCCACTATGCCTAGGTGTTCAAGGGCTTTTGTCAAGAAAGGATGCTGGATTTTATCAAAAGTTTTTTCTGTGTCTAATGATATAATCATGCGGTTCTTGTTTTTATATCTGTTGATGTATTTAATTACATTTATGGTCTTGTGGATGTTGAACCAGCCCTGCATTCTGGGAATGAAGCCTACTTGGTCATGGTGAATGATTTTTGAGATGTGTTGTATCTAATTTGCTATAATCTGGTTAAGAATATTTGCATCTGTGTTCATCAGGGATACTGGCCAGTAGTTCTCTTTCTTTGTTGGATCTTTATCTGGTTTGGATATCGTTGTGATGTTAGCATCATAAAATGATTTAGGGAGAGTTCAGTCTTTCTCGATTGCCTGGAATACTTTCAATTTGATTGGTATCAGCTACTCCTTATATATTTTGTAGAATTCCACTGGAAAGCCACCTGGTCCAGGGCTTTTTTTTTTTTTTTTACTTAGTTTTCTTATGATGGAGTTGTTATTGGTCTATTTAGGGTCTCAGTATCTTCTTGTTTCAACCTTGGAAGGTTGTGTGATATCAGAAAGTCCTCCATTTCATTTAGGTTTGTGAGTTTGTTTCCATACAGGTATGCATAGTATTATCTGACAATCTTTTGTATTTCTTTGGGGTCAGTTGTGACCTGATCTTTTCTGTTTCTTTTTCTTGGTCAATCTGGTAAGGGGTCCATCAATCTTGTCTATCCTTTCAAAGAACCAGATTTTTGTTTTGATTTTTTTCTATATTTTTGTCCCATATTTAGAGTTTTACTTTGGTAATCTGGATTCTTCTGTTGAAGTCAGGGTTTTAGTGGTCCTGTCTTTCCAGTTCTCTTAGGTGACTTGTTGGGCTGTTAACTTGCAAACTTTTTATTTTCTTGATGTGTGTTCATAGAGATTAAATTGTGATCTTTCCATTTTCTTGTGCTTGTAGAAATAAATTCCGCTCTTAGTACTGTTTTCATGGCATCCCAGATGTTTTGGTAAGATATTTCTTCACTTTCATTTGTTTCGAGCAATCTTTTGAGTTCTGTGTTGACCCAGTAATCATTAAGCATCATGCCGTTTAGTGTCCATGTCTTTGTGAGTCTTGGGGGAATTTTGTTGGTGTTGATATTTATTTTTATTTCACTGTGGTCTGAGAAAGTACATGGCAGTATTTTGATATTGTGAAACTTGTTTGTGCTTAACTTATGGCCAAGGATGTGGCCAATCTTGGAGTACATTCTATGTGGTGACGAGTAGAATGTTCCATTATTGTTGGGTGGAGTATTCTGCAGGTATCTATCAAGTCCATCTGGACAAGCATCAGGTTGAGGTTCCAGATCTCTGTGTTGATTTTTTGCTTCAATGATCTATCTAGGGTTGCTAGTAGGGTGTTTAAGTTCCCACCTATGATAGTGTTAGAGCTAATATCTTTTTTTAGTTTACTTAGTAGCTGTTTTATAAAAGTTCGTGCTCCTGTGTTGGGTGCATGTATGTTTAGGATGAATACTTCTTATTGATGGATTGAACCTTTTATTATTATATAGTGTCTTTCTGTTTCTCTTTAAGTTTTTGATAATTTAAAGGTTGTTTTATCTGATATTAAGATTGTGACTCCTGCCTTCTTTTTTGTTCTATTCACCTGAAAATTTGCTTACAATCCTCTAACTTTGAATCTGTGAGAGTCCTTTGTATTGAGATGTTTCTTGAAGGCAGCAAATCATTGGGTCTTTTTTTTTTTTTTTTTTTTAATCCAGTTTGCCATTCTGTCTTTTCAGTGGTGCATTTAGTCCATTAATGTTCAGGCTGATTATTGAGATGTGAGAGTTTATTTATGTCATGAGGTTCTTTAAAGTTCTTTGTTGTTGCTGTTTGTTTGTTGATTTTCTTTTAATTTTGGAGTTGATATATGTGTTTTTTCAGTTTTGCAGTCATGATACATGTTGTGTTGCTTCTGTTTTCCTGCATTCTTGGGAAGAGCATGGTCATTTTTTTTCTTTGTTCTGTGCTTAATACCTTTTTAAGAGTCTGTTGTAGAGCTGGTCTGGAGGCAGCATAAACTCTTAGGGATTGAATGTCAGCAAAGGATTTTAATTATCCATCACTGATGATGCTTAGCTTAGCTGGGCAGAAAATTCTTGGCTGGAATTGCTTATCCTCGAGAACTTTGAAGATTGGACTCCAGTCTATTCTAGCCTGTAGTGTTTCTGTAGATAAGTCTGCCGCTATTCTAATTGGTCCTCCCTGGTAGGCAGTCTGATCTTTCTTGCTGTCTTTGGAATTTTTCTTTTATACCTGCTTTGTATAAGTAAACTACTACGTGTCTAGGAGTTGGTCTTCTCATTTGCTGCCTTGCAGAGGTTCTCTAAATCTCTTGTGTTTGGATGGTTGCATCTCTGATAAGATGAGGGAAGTTTCCTTGTATAACCTCATGGAATGCTTGTTCCAAGGTAGTCTCTGTCTCCCTTTCTGCCTCATGGATGCTGATTGGGCATAAGTTCAGCCTTTTAATATAATCGCATATCTCTTGGAGGCTTTGTTCAGTCTTTTAAGTTTCCTTTCTGTTTTTAACAGTTTGAGTTAGTTATATATTTCAGTTTTAAAGCTCTGAGATTCTTCTGCTTGGTTAATTCTGCTTTCCATGTTTGTTAGTTTGTTATTTTGTTCACTGTATTCTTTATTGCTGTCACCTTAGTTGTCAACCCTTTCATTCTTTCTTATCTTTGTTTTTATCCACCCTCTCCATCAATACCTTGGTATCTAGATTTGTGGTTTGAGACCAGTTGTTCTGGGGGCTCTTCACTGTTTCAGTTCTGAAGTCTGTATTCTCAGGTGCTGTCTTTCCAGGGGTCTGGGGGGGTACCTGTGTTCTTCCGTTGATTCTTCTTCATTTGTGACATATTTTCTCACCCTTTTCATTTCTCCCCTTTTTAATTACATTGCTCAGTGATGAGGGGATAGCTTTCACATCTGTTTGCTCAACCCCCTATTCTTCCTGAGGTAGAGCCTCTGGATTTGTTCAATTTTGAAGCTGGGCTGGGGGTGGGTGCTATGTGGTCTTTTTGCAATTTTGAGATTTGATTAAGGTATAATGGGGGGGAGCACAGTTCAGAAGCTACCTGCAGATCACAGTACTCACCAACTGGGATCTGAGCCCCCTGGAATCCACTTCCCACTGCCTTACAATATGTTCATGCGGTGGAAGCATAAGTATACTCCTGAAACCAAAATGACATAAGAGAAGGGAAAAGAACAGAGAAGAAAAAGAGGAAAAAAAGGAAGATGAAGAGAATGTATAACATGGAAAACAGACAAGCAAATGAACAAATAAAACAAACAGGAATAAACAAACAATAAAAAAATGAAGATACTATCACCCTCAAATATACCCATACACAAAAAAGAGGGAGGAAAGGGGGCAAATCTTATCAGAAGACACACACTGAAAGATATGTATAGACAGAGCAGACAAAAAATAAAAATAAAATAAAAATGGACTCCCTCTTGTGGCCATTTCTGGAACTTCAGGTTCCTTTTTTTTTTTTTTTAACTTGCATGTCCCGAGCACCCCAGGAGCTGCCCTGAGAATGTCGGATGTTCTTTTACACACAGGAGGAGGGAGGTGATGAGGAGGGGGTGCTGAATTTACAGCAGTGGTAAATTGCAGCCGCTTCTGCAGGGTGCCCTGAGTGCTTGATCTGTGTTTCTCCTCAGTCAGACATCAGCTTGTGTACACACACACACGCAGATTCTCCTGTGTATAGACTCACAAACTCCAACAGATTCTGTTGCCATCTTGCCCCTCCCCAATTTTTCTTTTTTCCCTTACACTATAGACACAATAGTTAATTTTTTTCTTAAACTTGAATACACCGAATTTTTCTGAATCAGCTATGAGCATAAAGAATCCCTAAAAGAGAAAAATGGTTGGACAGCTTTCCCAGTGTCATATCTCAAGCAAAGACTCCTCTTGCTAAGTGATGAATAACAGTTTATTTACTAGATGGTGACTGGTAGCCAGAATTCCTTTGACTCCTGTAACCTTTCTTGTTTCAGGAGCATGGCCCCACTGCTGCTTGCCTTCTTCCTGACACCATCAGCCAGTGCCACCAAGGGTGCCATTTCTGCCTTGGAAGCAAATCCTCCTCTTTTTCCTAAAGAAGTAGTGCCCTCTTAAAAGTCTACAACCTCTGCTTCCTGTGCACTTTCCACGACTTTTTTCTCTGCCTCTCCAGCACTGCCTGCCCACGTGGCACTCAGATATGCCCACAAAAGTTCCCACTGAAGCTGTGGTCTGCTCCTTTGGTTTCCTTCCTGCTACATCGTGTGACTTTCCACACTCATTTTGGATGCTGCTTGTTTTTCACCAACACTGTGTTTTTTTCTGTCTCCTTGCTTTACTGAAGGGATTAATTGTGGATGTTTCATTTATTTTTCTTCTTATATGGTACGTTTTAAGAGACGAGATGGGAAGTTTTAGGTCAAAGCAGATTTCATACTTCTATGTGAACCCCAGTGCCCACTGAAACCAAATACTTCCATGATGGTTCTACCAGTGATTCCAATAGATGGCAACAAATAGGATTTATTTTTTTCCTTTGAGGCATTTTATTTGTACCTATACAAATTACATCCCTAAAAAAAGAATCCCAGGGCTTTCCCTCCTGTGCATTTCTTTCTTCTTCATAGTCTATAATGCCTGCTGAAGTCAGTACAATGAAACCAAATTGGAGGGATGAGCCACTTTTCTAACTCTTTGAGTTGCACATCAAATCTGAGGCTGATCGATCATACCACACTTGTTTAACCTACCTGTGAGGTTTATAACAATTTTTCCAGCTCTGTGATCATCAATGATTTCAAATTCACCAATGTAACCATGCTTCATCATCACAGTTAGAAACTGAATGATTACCTTGGAGCATGGTCTTAAAAAAAACTGGGATTTGTCTCTCCTTTTGGCATTATTGATGCTCTTGAGAGCATCAGTCAGGACATTCATGCATACCATGATGGCGGCACGGAAAGATGGCAGAAAGAGCCAGATAGGAATTTTTAAGAAATACTGATTTCTGACATCTACCTTCAGAGTTCCTAAGGTAATCCTTCTGGGATAGAGGCAGAGAATCTTGGTCTATTATAAAGTTATCTGGATGATGGTGATACATAGTCAGTTTGGGACTTAATCAGAAAAGTAAAAACCATTTTCAACAGCAAGAGGAAATGCTGTAAGTACAAGACATTTTAGGGAAAACTTGTGCTACTAATAGCTATGTCATTTTCCTTCCAAACTATCTTCATTCTTTGTATTTCACTTCAGGCTTACCACAGTTATCTAGTTTTGCATTTAGGATAAATGTCTTTGGTCCTGTAAGTGAACTGGCTCCATGTCTGCCTGGAAACAGTCTGAGGTTTGAAATGAGTTTACAAATTTGAAACATGTAATGTCTCTATGTAAGTGTCCCATGCAAAATAGGCAAACAATAAGTGAAGCATTACTAAAATGAATGTAAGTAGAAATAGAAATACAACATTTTAAGGGCTGCTGTGTTTGGTTTATGGTAGATCTAACACATATACATGTTTCTGTGCTGCTTACTAATTAAACTATAAAGATTTAATAAGAAATAGCTTAAATGTATATATATATAAATTGTAATTAGAGATTTAATAAAACTTCAGTCTGAGAACAAGATCTACCTTTTTTATCCTTATATTTCTCAAAAAACTACTACAATGTTCTGGTTACTTGGTAAAATAGCAAGAATGTAAAGATTAGTTAAGGCAAGTTAATTTTGAAACTATATTTTTTAATGTAAAGTGTAATTTTGGCTATTTAACTGTTATCATTAAAATAAAAACATTTTGTGTAAGATGAGTTAAATGAGTACGAGGAGTAGGGTAAATATTTTATATAACAGATCAGAGAAACCATAACACAAAACAGCAAAAACAACAAAAACTAACCCCAGGACAATTTGCTCTTATTATGCAGTTTTGTAGACAGCTGTATATGAAATTAAGTAAATAATGCTATAAAAATATGGTGTACTACATATTACAGTTCAAACTTCAAGTAGGAGGTATTTCTTTAACCATTAAAGACACAGTTTCAAGACTTCACTTAAAGGGTATAAAACTTTACCATTTTAAAAGAAAAGAACATTTCAAAGCCAAGTCTTGTACCTCATGATCTAAGAATAAAATGTATCAGTTACTTATAGCATTTCGTCTCACCTGTCCAACCAGTATAAGCAGAGCAGTCATGGGGATCAGCTGTCTTCAGCCCTTCTTCCATTTGCTGTAGAAGATCTTTGATTTTGGTTTGGATTCGCTTTGTGAAATTATGGATGATCTGAGAAACAAAAGACAAGATACTTCAATTGCATAAGACTAGGAAAAGAGTAATAAGAGTAATTACTGGCACAGTAATAAGTATTTTAACCAACAGTATAAGTTGCAAAAGCATAACACAGGGAAGTGGAAGTTATTTTCTCTGCCCATCTCAATGCTTCATTGGTAGCTACCTTGGCTTTTATAAGGTTAGTTTTTTTAGTGAGATAATACCCTATATGGTTTGTAACTCACAAGCAGAATCATGAAAATTAACTCACAGAAATCAAAGAAAAAAGCCAGAAATGAAAAATAAAGATGGATTTGACTACATAAACATTTTCATTTCTATAAGATAAAGAACATAAGAAAGACAGTTTAAAAGCTAATGACAAAATAAAATAAAATAAAAAGCTAATGACAAGCTGGGTGCAGTGGCTCACACCTGTAATCCCAGTACTTTGGAAGGTGGAGGATAGAGGACTGCCTGAGCAACTTGGCCAGACCTCATCTCTACAATAAATCAAAAAATGAGCTGGGCGTGGTGGCACACACCTGGAATTCCAGCTACTTCGAAGGCAGAGACAGAAGAATTATCTGAGTCCAGCAGGTTGAGGCTATGGTGGCTATGAGTGTGTCACTGCACTCCAGCCTGGGTGACAGAGTGATACTCTGGCTCAAAAAATAAATAAATAAATAAATAAAAGTTAATGACAAAGGGCAAATATTTACAATATAAGATACTGTAAGTTTAAAAAGAACACAATACACAAATAGACCCAAATTAATGTACCTCAATGCAGAAAAAAAATTAAATAAGCATGTGCAAAAAAAGTGCATTTAGTGATTAATGAAATGCACATAAAAATAAAGTATCATGGTTTTCCTATCAGATTAACAAAGAATGAAACATATTGAAAAATTAAGATTCAAGGCTGCTAACAACAAAGGAAACAGGTATTCTTATCATTTCTGGTAGTCTTTTCCAAAAGAAATATGCAATATTTTTAAATACATAGTTGATCGGGTTGTTAAGATCTTTTCTGCTTTTATTGATTTTTAAATATCTAGTTGCTATCTCAATTACTCAGGGGGTATTAACTTCTCCAATTATGATTATGGAATTGCTTATTTCTCCCTTTAATTCTCTCTCTCTCTCTCTCTCTCTCTAGTTGCTTGCATATATTTTGAAGTTCTGTTATTAGTTGTAGATAACTTAATGACTTACATCTTCCTAATAAACTGACTCATTTTTATAATGAAAATGTCCCTCTGTGGGACTGTACAGAAAGTATTTAGTGCTTCTGTGCAAGTAGGGCTTTCAATGAAATTTTTACTACATTTGAGAATTCTGGACTAAAAGTAAACCTTAGGAACAAAGGTATAACCGTATATTCATAGTGAGATTCCTTAACACTGGATGTACGTGGTCACATTTCAAAGTATGGGAGGCTCCAGAACTGGGACACGTTTCTGCTTATAGGACTGAAACGAATGGCCTTATATTTCCATATAGAGATTTATGTACATTCTAAGGGGTTGGAGTAAGATATTTCTAATGAGACTCTCCCAGAAGAGGAAGGGGAGACAATTGCCTCTTTCCCCTTTATAAAAGCACAGAAAATCTATCATTCTTCATTTCCTGTCTAAAATACAGACTTTGTGTATAAGACATCTGACCCTGCCTTCTCTGCTTCGCTTCCATGAGTAAGAACTGGGACACGGGGAGCCACTCGCTGGCTATTTGTTGCCAAGTAACTAAGAAGAAATGTTGGATGCAAAAATGTTTTGTGTGCGATCAGGACAAAATTAATTAAAGACAAGTATTCAAAACCTAACACCCTCTTTACCTTCTTGTCGCAAACTCTGTGTTATCTCACGCTTTCTGACGACCACTGCTTGCCTATCTATCACTTTCAACCTCTCTGCATACGTAGTACACCTCGGCACATAGGCCTTTTTTGTTTGTTTATCTGTTAATGCATTCTGATAGTCTTTTCTGGAGTATTTAGTTCATCCATTTTCAATGTAATTATTGATATACTTGGGACTGAATCTGCTACTTTACTGTGTTTCCTGCATGTCTTCTGCTGGGGCTCAGAAACCAATATCCCAAAAGTAGTACTTTGACTGCTGAACTAAAGAAGCCTCAAAGTCTCTCCAGGCTCCCCCCATCTCTCAGTCTTCTGTCTCTCCCAAAGCACAGAATGAAGTTGTTCTATGAGGTTCCCTAAGCTGCCTTAAGTCTGGACCCACCAAAGAAGAAAACAATTGCTTCTCATCCTTTTCCTGAGTTTTTGTGAACTCGTATTGCTGGAAGAAAGTCTGAAGTCTGTCAACACACCTGGACAGACTTTTGTCACAAATCCTTGTCCACTCTGCGGGCTCAACAGACTTTGTCCCAGGCCACTGTATGTCCTTCCAGGCCATTTAATTCCCCTAAAAACCATTTATTACTCTCCTAAAATCATCCACACTTCCCCGTCTCCCTTTCCACTAAGAAGGGCATACAATCATCTGCACCCCATTGTGATTTTCCCCAGTGCACGTTGAGTTTGTATGCCATTTCTCCTGCTAATCTGTCTTTTGTCAGTTGATTTTCAATCTTCAGAGAGTGAGGGGAAGTTTTCCTTTGGTCCCTACACTACTCTACCTGTTTCCTCTGTTATTCCTTTCTTGCCTCTCCTTTCCCTTTTTTTGATCATTTTAGTGTTCCTATTTAATGTTCTAATGAGCTTTTGGCTGTATTTCTTTGCATTATCATTTAGTGGCTGCTCTGGAGGATACAACAGATATCCACAACTTTTCACAATCCACTTGGAGTTAGTAACGTACGGCTTCATGTAAAGGTAACTTTGGAACCACACAAGTTCATCCCTGCCCCTAGTCCTTTCATAGTTGGCATATGCATTACAGCTACGTAAGAAATATATCCTATGACATCATGTTGTTGACTTTTACTTAAAAACAATTGCCTGCTTTACAAACAATTCAGGAGACAAAAAGCAAAGAGTAAAGATAATTTTTGCACATGTCCCAGCATCTGCTGTTTCCACGGCTCTTCTTCATTCTTAGGACATTAGATTCCTATGTCTCGTCTCTCTCGGCATTTCTTGAGTTGCTGGTCTACGTAACGAATTTGCTTAGGTGACATTGTTGTTTTCTTTTTTTTTTTTGAGTTGGAGTCTTACTCTGTCACCCAGACTCCGGCCACCGCAGCCTCGACCTGCTGGGCTCCAGCGATCCTTCCGCCTCAGCCTTCCAAGTAGCTGGAACTACAGGCATGCGCTACCACGCCCGGCTCATTTTGTTTTTAAATTTATTGTAGAGATGAGGTCTCGCCAAGTTGCCCAGGCGGGTCTCGAACCCACGGGCTCAGGCAATCCACTCACCTCAGCCTCCCAAAGCGCTGGGATTACAGACTGAGCCACCCAGCCGGCTTCTTTCAGTACTTTCATATGCCGTTCATTTGCCTCTGGTTTCGGTTAGTTTTAGAGACTCTATCTTTAACAATCTCTGCCTTTTTCTTGGCTACCCTGGGATAGAAACTTACTGATGATGTTATAAAACATCCTGGTATGTAATGCCTAGCCTAACCACAAGGCTTTCTCCCAATTTACTTAACTGCAAGCCTTAGTTATCCGCCAGCAACGCCAGCCAAAAACTTTCCCTCAAGCCCTACAACTGCCCTAGACAGTCAGTGGGGTGGGCTTTGGTCTCATCTGGAGTCCCACTCTACAAGTCTCTTCCTTGGAACAAACCCGTGTTGCTGTTGCGTCACCCATCTCCCACCTCGCTTTCCCTTGACCTCATAGTCTCCATGATTTCTAAAGAGAAATCAGTCACTAATCAAATTCCCTGCATGTGATGTGCTGCTTTGCCCTTGCTCCTTCCAAGATACGCTTTTTATCTGTGCCTTGAATTTGGCTTTTTTGTGTTTATTCCTTGTGGTGTTTTTTGGGCATTCTGTATCTGTAAATTTCTATCTTTCATTGAACTTGTAAAATTCCCAATTATTATTCTTATTATTCAATTATTATTTCTTCAAATATTTTTTCCTGTTCCATTCTTCCTCAGCTTGCCTTCTATGATTCCAATTACACAAATGTTGGATGGTTTGAAATAAATTAACAAGTCCCTGAAGTCCCTATCTTTTTCCCTTGGATCTTTTTCTCTTCGTTTTTTACAATGGGTAATTTCTATTGATCTATTTTCAAGTTCACTCATTCTCTTTCCTCTGTCTCCACATTCAACTGCTACGATCATCCAGTGACTTTTTAATTTCAGATCTTGTACTTCATTCTAAAATATCCATAAGACTCTTTTCTTAAGGTTCTATTTCCCTGCTGAGATTTCCTCATTTTTCATTCATTGAGAGCATATTTTTGTTTTATTTCATGTAGGATAGTTATAGTAGTCACTTTAAAATCCTTTTCTGCTAGTTTCACTATCTGGTTCATTTCAGGATTAGACCTGGTTCATTTTCTTTTCTCTTAAAAATGTGTTGTGGCCAGGCTGAGCCTGTATATAATCCCAGCATTTAGGGAGGCTGAGGCGAGTGGATTGCCTGAGCCCATGGGTTCGAGACCAGTCCGGGCAACTTGGCAAGATCTTGTCTCTACAATAAACAAAAAATTATCGGGGTGTGGTAGCCGCGCCTGTCGTTCTGGCTACTTGGAAGGCTGAGGCAGAAGGATCGCCAGAGTCCAGCAGGTCGATGCTGGGGTGGCCGTGAGCATACCACTGCAATCCAGCCTGGGCAATGGAGTGAGACTCCAACTCAAAGAAAAAAAAAGTTTTGCCTATGTCCGAGTGCAGAATACATCACCCAAAATACTCCTTTCTGACATAAGAATTATCCCGAGCTGAAGACAACTCAGAAGAAGCAGATATGAGAAAAACTCTCTGCCTTCTCCATTTGTCTAAAAGCAGGACATAAATTTACAAATAAAGATTAACCTCTGACCTTTTTCTTTACTTTGCCAAATTCCTGAGAGGCCTGGAGAGAGGGGATTTTTATTAACTATAAAATGTGGTTTACTTTCCAATCTGACTCTGGTATAATATCACAAAATATATAAAAGGAAAATCAAAGTATTTTATGACCTTGTAAGTCTGTCTTTGGGGGTCTCCAGGTGCCTTTTAAGACACTTACCTCGTCTCTCTGAAGTCTGTCCCCTAAGAAGCTCCATCTGCACACCAAGAAACTTGACTCTCTCATTTCTCATGCTGTCCATTTCCTTTACTGCTTTCACAGTTCCTTGGAAAACTTTTGCTAGCTAATTTCCAGTCAGGAAATCTTTGCATCTACATATAATCCCACTTAGAGATACCCTGCCTTCCTGGAATGAAGCAGTGTAAATCCTACACATACTAATGATCGTTTTCTCTCAGTTCTGTCCTCCTAAAGTATATATAAGCAAGCTACAACTCAACCATGATAGGCACACATCCTCAGGACCCACTGGGGATGGGTGTCACGGGCCTAAGTTCACTTGCATTTGGCTCAGGATAAACCACCTTAAACATTTTACAGAGTTTAGCATCTTTTGCCAACACAAGGGTATCTGTCCTTCCCTCTAAACCAGTGAGGACAACTTTAGAGGTATCATCCCAGAGAAGGCACCAAAAAATCTACAGAGCAAAGCCTTTTTTTTTGCCTTTCCATGGTTTGCACTCAGAAACTCAAAGACCTTTGGCATTGTCTTGTCATTTCTTTAAAAATGCACTGTTCTTTATGGAAGTTGCGAAATATGCCAGATTTCTAAGCTATGTCTTTGAGATATACTTTGAGATACACTCATTTCATATATATGAAATATACACATTAATAAATGTGTTTGTCTTTTGTTAATCTCTTTTAAAAAAATACAAATGATATGTTCCAGCTAAGAAATCTGAAGGCTAGAGAGAAAAGAATTTTTCTCCCTTACACTAATTTTTTTACTCGTCATATACACCAGGTAATTTTCTATTACATCTGGAGTATTAATCTGTAGACTATTATCTTGTTTATATTGAACTGCAATCTCTTTTTCTGGGGTAGCCACTCTGGTTTCAATTCGTATATTTTGTCTTCAGCTGACTTTCTTTGAGTCTGTTCCAGGCATGCACTGTTCAAAATTCGGTTAGACACAATTTTGGGACCCTTTCTCTTGCTCATCCCTCACTGCCATTGTCTTTAGCATCATGGTTACTTAGTTTTTTGGTCTTTCCAAAGATGCGTTTTTCCCATAGGAATGCCCTACTGCTGCCACTGCGTGTACCATATGGTGTGCACTTAGTTCTACGATAAAAGATATGGAGATAGGAACCTACTTCATAGGGTTCCTCTTCTTCAATCATATGCTATCATCATATTCTATAGAACTTGAAAATAATGCAAAACTATATACAATCAAATAATACAGAATTTAGACATAATACAAAAATTATACACTGGTCCGTTTACTCTCCAGCACCTTTGAGCAGTTGCTTTTTATAATATATCCAAGTTTTAGAGTTGTTCTGTACAGGGAGTCCTCCAGTAGGGTCTTGGTCCATCACTACTATAAGTTTCTTAAAATGCTTTTTAAGTTAAAAAAAAAAATCCCAGTATATCCACCTTCTTGTGCACCCAAGCTGCATATAATACCATTAAAACTCCCATCCCTGCCTACATTTTTCTTTTTTTTTTTTGAGTTGGAGTCTCACTCTGTTGCCCAGACTGGAGTGCAGTGGCCGTTCTTGGCCACCGCAGCTTCGGCCTGCTGGGATCCAGCGATCCTTCCACCTCAGCCTTCCAAGTAGCTGGAACTACAGGCGCGCGCTACCACACCCGGCTAATTTTTTGATTTATTGTAGAGATGAGGTCTTGCCAAGTTGCCCAGGCGGGTCTTGAACCCGCGGGCTCAGGTAATCCACTCACCTCAGCCTCCCAAGGCACAGGATTACAGGCTGAGCCACCGAGCCCGGCTCCTGCCTACATTTTTAAGCCATGTGAGTAATAGCTGAGTATTCAAAGATGGGTATATCCATTTTAAGATCAAACAATTATGCCAAAGAAAATTTAATATTTATAAGTATATATTTCTGCCATAATATAGGAACTAAATATGATTTTCCTCTTTAACACTATATTTATTAGTTGACCAAGATTGTAATAGGCAGGCAAGACAATGAGTTCTATTAAGAGACTAAAACATAGCATTAGTTTTCAAAATTTTATTTTTTCATTAAATATTATTCAAAGTAATAAATTAATACCTTCCCTTACAGCAAAAGGTGAGCTAGATATCTCAGGCCAAGATAGCTTTACAAAAATCTTTACAAATAGGCTTGCTGAGATAAAATGATAAGAAGAGCATACCAATGAGTACAGTACCAATGATATTTCATCCTCCTCAAAGGTGATCTAGAAAAACATTTCATTTTGCCAGTCTTTGCTTACTAGCAATGCTTTCTGGATTTGTCACTTCCTACGTTTTTGCTGATGTGCTTATAAATATATTTTACTTTGTTGCTGTTAAGGAATGTACCAAAAGAGCATGACTGTCTAATTCTCCATCGAACTTCTTAATAACTTTTGACTCTAAGTTAGTAACTTAAGCATCCTGAATCTTGCTCTTCAGTTCCTAGTATAATCAAAGAAATGCAGAATAATTTACATGAAAGAAAAAAAATTGGGGCAATAACTCTTTAATACCTGGTGTGGCAGAACTCATAAAGTAATCCTAGCCCATATCTACTCCCACACCCTCTTTCCCTGTTAACAGAGTTCTAATTATATTCATAATAGCAGTTCATCAAGACCCAGAAAAGCTACTTGCTTTCCTAGACTTTCCTACATGAGATAGCCATGTGACACACTTCTGACCAATAAGACCTAAGTGCAAGTTTTCTCGGGGGGGGGTCTTAGAAGGTTCTTATTTTTCTAGATAAGAGAAAGACACATTGGCACTGCCGTCTCTTTTTCTCCCATCTCCCTGCTAAGAACTTGGATATGATTTCTGGAGCAACAGCAGCCATCTTGTATTGTATCAGAATAAACATGAGAGGAAGACTAAAATAACTGCAGAAATCTAGGTCCTGATCTTTTTGAAGCTAATCAACACCAATACCTGCCAATCTCTGGACTTCTCATTATATGGGAAAAATAATCTGATTTTTAAGATATTTTTATGTTGAGTTTTCTATCATTTTTAACTGAATGTAGGCCTAGCCAATACTCGCATGCAGTCTTAGCTATGTCATGATAACCTAATTCCAAAGCATATACTATTCACCCTTCATTCCTCATAAATGCCACTGGAATATAATTTTAAGGCTTATAATTACAAATTTCAATTCCCTTTAATATTTGCCAAACTTTCATTGCAAGATTCATTTATCTGCCCTTTGCTTTAAGGTGTTTCTTCTAGTTCCTCTTTTTTCTATTTCTCATAAATGAGATGTCAAATTTATTTATATTGGAAATGTATTATGCTATAATTCTATTTGCATTTGATGGCAATGAACCAGGACATTTTTTGACTGGTCATCTCATTTAATAAAGACATTATTATAAAGATAACTAACAATTATTGAGCATTTAGCACATGCCTGGCACTAACTGCTTTACATGATATTTCAATTAACTTCACATTGCCCAACTATTTTAGGTGAAAAAAACGAAGCTTCCTCAGTTTCTTCAGACAAAAAGGTCTCATGGCAAGAAAAGACAAAGCTCTTAGAACTCTGGCTAGACTTTCTAATTCCAGGTTCTGCTTCTTGTGAACATTTTTTATTGATTCTAAATAACCATTTTATCTTTAGATTTTCAGGATTTACACAGGCCGAGCATGGTGGCTCACTCCTGTAATCCCAGGACTTTGGGAGGCGAAGGTGAGAGAATTACCTGAGCCCAGGGGCTCAAGACCACCCTGGGCAACTAGGCAAGACTCTACAATACATAAAAAAATTAGCCAGGTGTGGTGGTGCATGCCTGTAATTCCAGTTACTTGGGTGGCTGAGGTGAAAGGATTGCCTGAGCCCAGAAAGTCAAGGCTGTAGTAGCCATGACCCTGCTACTGTATACTCTAGCCTGGATGACAAAGTGAGACTCCTATTAAAAAACAAAAAGATTTTCAGGACTTACAGCCTTTACTCAATCATATCATATGAACACACATGCATTCTTGCCACTAGCACAGAAACAGCGGGAGTAGTTAAAGAATTTTATTTCTCTCTCTGAGACTGGTTTTTAGCAATTACATTGTAATCAAAAGGAAAGTATTCTTTTCCCCACATGGTAGTCAAACTTCCCAAACAAGGATACCAAAATGTGTTATAAAACAAAAAATATATTGAAGTGGATATTAATCACAAGTTGTAAAACTCCTTGTAAGACATCACTGCACCTATTACTCCAAATGATGCATGTTTATGACAAGATTCATTCTACTTCCTCATAATGTTTTTCATGATAATAAATCTTAGAATTCAGATGAGAAAGTTTTTTTCCTGGGGTGAGAGGAGGAGAAAGGGAGAAGGGAGAGGAAGAAGGGGCAGACAGGGAGAGAGAGGAAGGGATGAGGGGGAAAAGAGAGAGAGAGAAGGGAGAAAGATAAAGAGACAGACACTGGGTGATATTTAAGCATATAAATTACCCCAGTTATATCTTAAAAAAAGTTTCCGGAAATTAATTCCTTTTTATCTAGGATTTTTTTTTTAAATTTTCTACTTTGTCATTTGCTAGAAAACATACACATATTTCATACCTCGATGCTTCAATTCTAGATTTTAAACAAGGTGTTTAAATTCAGATCAACATATTCATAAGCTATGTTTTATGCTGCATATAGAAAAAATTAAAAACCCATTTTATACATTTTTATAACTTTACAAATTTTTAAAACTTGACAAATATTATAGGTGGTTAGACTAAATCAACACTCTAAAAACTGCTATTGAAGATAAAAGCTCAAATTTTATTTACTTTGGCATAAAGCATAGCAAGCATAATTGGAATATTAACAACTTACAATACGACAAAAATACCCAGCATTATATGTATTTCTGTAACTTTCATGTATCTATGAAACAGGTGAGAAAAAGTAAAGTGTAGATCATTAGCAAATTTTGAGTCTAATATTAGATTATTTTATTCAGTTATTCTTTTGAAAAACAAATAATGCTTTCCATGTTCTAGACACTGTTTTGGGACCAGACGTTGAATAAGATTGGGTATCCCTCCCTAAAGACAAACATAAAAATAATTATGATTCCATGTAATAAATGCCTGACTAGCAATATACATGGTATATTCAGAAATATATATACATATATGTATATGTAAATTGATATATGAAAATGTGGGAAATATCTATAGCCAGGAGCTGCTAGGAAGATGGTACAACTTGGAAAACAATCTCCAATTTACCCTTGCAGAAAGTATTCAGTAATTAGCAGGGTTATTATCAGATTCCCATTCCCAGAGGCAGGTAAGTACATAGCCAGAGGGTAGAGATAACATGGAAAGGCATCAACAACCACTGTGAGAGTGGCAAGAGGCTTACATATTTAAAAGTCAGTCACCTTCAAAGTACTCTCCATTTGATGCAATACACCTATTAGATGCTTTTTCCTCTGCTCAAAAACAGTTTTGCACTCATCAATTCTGATGCCTTTTAGTGCTTCTGCCATTTTTTTGCTTCACCTCTTCCACATCAGCAAAACGTTTTCCTTTGAGGACTTTTTTCTTCCCGGGAAACCAAACAAAAAAATCATTTGAAGCGAGATTGGGTGAATAGAGGGGGTGAGGCACAGGGGTCATGATGTTTGTGGCGGAAAACTGCTAAACACTGAGCGCAGTGTGGCCAAGTGTGCTCGTAAGTCACCCATCATGAAATGGGCAAACAAATGAAAGAATGTCCAAAAAAAATTCACTGAAGCCAAATGCTGCCTCTCACAACAACACTGGCAGGTACACTGATGAGATGGATTCCTAGAACACTTATCTAGAGGGAAAAGCCTATCTACAAGGGGCCCGCTCTTCAAAAGATAATTCCATTTTTGGAGGTAGAGGTACCCCTCGTAACTCCTAAAAAGAAAAAGGTAAGTTTGAGTAGTTATATATAAATCGAACTTTTGGGTACCAATAAAACTTTAAATACAGCAGAAGAACTTATTAATAAAATCGTGTACTACATTCCCAAGAAATGCTAGGTACTTGAGATACTTAATCTAATTTAATCCTCTTGATAATCCTAAAACATTATTATAATCCCCATGGTACAGATGAAGAAACTGAAGCTAAGAGAGAATAACTTGCCAACATTATTTAAGATAATAAAAACAGCTTCTTAACCTACAAAATGTTGTGTATGTGATAACATACAAAAAGTTGCAAACGATGTACCAGGAAATAATTCTTTCTTAGGAAAAGTCTTAGCAAATAATTTTGTTAGAGGGTATGGGCTGGGCAAAGTGCATTTCATGATCTCTACTCTCCTAGGCTAATAAGGCTCGCTTGTGAACAACATGCTCTGGGAAAGCAGACATACACACGAGAAGAGTGTTGGCTTGGTTCTGCAACACTCCAATCTGCAAACAAAAGCGAAGGAAGAGACGGCAGCCACTCTTGCCTCAAAGTCAGTCAGTTACTCAAGGGGAAAAGTGAGTGTGGGCTGGGGGAGCTGTATCTGCGAATAGCAAAGCATTAAGTGGGAGTGGAAACATCTACCTTCACTAGTAGTTCTCAATAAAAAGGTCCTTACCTAAACCAAATCTGTGTTAAGATACTGCTGTTTTGCTTAGATGTTTGAAAATAGGGCACCCTGCTAAAAACAGGCACAGATTTACATAATCGGGTCTGTTTGGGTTTTTATTTCTAATATAATAAAAATATTCTAGATTACATATCCTAAGCACATACACACCTCACTCCAATTTCGATGTGTTTCATATACATTCATGAATAGTCTTCTGTCTATACTCTCTAAGCAATACAGATCATAAACACAAGGAAGTTTAAAATCGCAATGAAGAAACAGGGACAAACTGCTAAGTGATGGCATATTAGTAACCTGAACACATGGGCTGAAAACATTGAGAATTACAGTTCAAGGGTTGATAAGGAGTCCATGAGATAGTGAGACTTTGTGGTCAAATTATATTAAATTATGTAAAGCTCTCAGTGAAGTTTCATTAAACAATTAAACAACTACCACGTGGTATTCACAGAACTCTATGGAAAACACAGCATTTTCTGGGAAAAAAAAAAACTCAATTTGTTATATTCAATTCTGTTTGAGCAAAATTTGCTCAAAACTTATTCAGCTCCTAGCAGATGTCTAACTGCCCTTCCTGTGCAACATACTTTGGAGGGTTCCTTACCCGGAATGCTGTGGGGGTAAAGAATCCCCCAAAGTATATTACACAGTCCTCTGTCTTACAGTAGCTTAGAATATCATTTGGAGACCAAGATGCTGACAGTGTTAACACATCTAGTTAACACTCTAGATAACAGAACAGATATTGTTAAAAACAAGATCATCCTATTAAATAATATGCAGAAATATATCCAGTAAAAAAACCAAATTTAAAAAATTCAATACGTTTATTCATTCCTTCAACAAACATTTACTGAGCATGTACTATGCTCCTAGCTCAGTACCACACGGCGGGTTTATTTACAAATAATAACTCAAGCCTATTCAAGAAAAAAATTCCGTTTCTCAAAGAATGAAGTAGGGAAGAGAAACAAAAATGAATCACAGTAAGCCCTTGGTAACCACTAATTAAAAGTTCAGAGCTCCTGTCTGGTTTCAAGCACAAACGTGTGAATCTGGAGACCTACGTCGCGACACGCGATGATTCCCCATTTTGCTGGAACTCGCAAGTGGACAGAATTGAGGGCAGAGAACCCAGCCCCGCACCTCAGGTTATCCCTCACCATCCTCACCACCATCAGTAAGAGGTCCAGTTCCCACCCCCCTGCAGAATATAGACGTGAAGAGCGCATGCGGTGCGGGACTCAAATTCGGGTGCTGGCGACCATCTGACATAAGCCTGTGAATACCGAACGTCTATATTTTCCCCCACAAGAAAAAGGGGGGAATAGCATTCTCTTAAGGAGGAAAAAGTGACGGCGCAATATTTTTTCTGCATTCCACTGAAAGTATCAGAGACATGCTTCGTTATCACAGTTTACAAAAAATAAGACACGTGTGCAATAATGCTAATAACAGTCACCAACCGAACCCTCGCCCCTCGGCTGTCAACAACTAAGCTCGCCAGCCCTCCCAGCCCCGCGGCCGCACCCAGACGAGGCGCACGCCGGTGACGTCAGCGCACCAGTGACGTCACGG
>NW_007257537.1:119147-119711 GCF_000164805.1 Carlito syrichta | reverse complement strand
CCATCGCCGTGGCGCCGCCCCCCGCCGTGCCGCGACGGCGCGCGCGCGGGGACAAACCTCCTGCCGCGGCCCGCGGCTCGGTGGCGCTCGGGAGCCCGCCAGCCGGGCTTCCTTAGGGACTCCGGGGCCGCGCGCCGGGAGCGGGCGCGGGGCCTCTGCGCGGTCGGCCGCTTCCCCGCGGGGCCTGTCGCTCAGCGGGGGGCGCGCGCATCGGGCCGCAGCGGCTCGCCGCGCGCGGGGCCTCCGCCAACCGGGCCCCGCGGGCGGGGACTGCTCGGAGCAGCCCTCGCTCATGCAGGGCTACTCCTCCACCGCCTCCCTCTTTGAATTAGTAACTTGTTCTGTCACCCATGATGGAGTTCATTGGCAGGATCATGGCTCACCGCACCATCAACCTCCTGGGACCAGTGCGATCCTCCCGCCTCAGCTTCCAGAGTATCTGGGACTGCAAGCATGCCCACCACGCCCAGCTAATTTTTTAAATTTTTGGTAGAAAGGAGGTCTTGCTGAATTTCTCAGGCTGGTCTCTAACTCCTGTGCTTATCCATGCGAAGGCTCCGAGCA
>NW_007257537.1:106169-119127 GCF_000164805.1 Carlito syrichta | reverse complement strand
GCGCGTCCCGACCCTCCAGCAGCCCGTCTTCGGCGCCGCGGTGTCCTCGGTCCCTGGTGCGCCCGCCGCCCTCTGCTTGATGCTCGGGAAAAGACTTCTTCCCCAGAGCAGACTCTCCAGACAGCCTGAAACACGGCAAAGATCGTCTCCGGGGGGCAGGAAAGGGAGGGAGACGGCCCCTCCTATCCATCGCTGTCGGGAGGGGGTGTCTTGGAGGAGGAGCCATCGGCCTTTTCTGCCATTTTTGTTGTACTGTCAGTCCCTTTGTTTTGAGTAAATGGACGTCTTTGGTAGCAGATAACTTAATTATCCAAATATTTTGTGGACCAGAAAGATTCCTCCAAAATTAACTGGCCGGGAGCGTAACATGTATCAAGAGGGTACAAGCAAACAGATCTGTGCATTTATATAATCATGATGTGAGTTACTTCACAGTTCTTATTGATTCCCTTTGTTTTTGTTATTTTTTTAGAACCAAATAGATGTGATGGTTTCTCCTCCTTGAGGAAAATGTCTTAGTTCAGTTTTTTCCCGTTTAACAAACATCCATTGAGTGCCAGATGGTACTTAAGTGATGGGGAAATAAGAGATTTAAAAAGTAGTTTCTGTTCTCTGGGGATTCCCAGTTTGTGAGCAAAACAGACAAAGATTACAACATTGGGTGATATGAATCCTTTCTGGAAGCAAGCAAGATATAACATAAAAAGAGACACAATAGAGACAAGGCTCAGTCACTCCTGCCTCTGGCCTCTGCCGGGTGATGTGGCTTCCCACCATCTGTTCTAGTGTCTCTGCCAATCCTGTGAGGCTGGCCATGTGAAACAACCAAAGGTGTGACCATGAAAATTGCAGTGTAAGAGAAAATGAAGGGGTACTCAGCATAACTTCCCTCAAAGTTCAAGGAAACAGTAGATAGGACAGGATGATGGATGTAGCAGCATCCCTTGGGGATTCTCTCCTGCTTTCCCCTCTCCTGAGGTCTGTCTTTCTCCCACCCTCAATGAAGGAAATTTCCTCAATGCTCCCAAATTTTCATACCTACACGGTGTAGGATGCCAGTGTGCCTTAGGAGCCATCCCCCTTTGGCCTCAGAGACTTCACTAGACAAAATAGCCCACAGCATGTGTTTTCCAGAGCCTGAGTTATTTGGACCATAGCACCATTGGTGGGTGCAGCAGAGACAACCATGTTGACTTTGTTAGGCTAAGTCTGGTGAACTCAGCTCTCTACCCATGGTGTGAGCTGATGATAGTATCATTCTTCTTGTAGTTCTGGTAGATAACTGTTGGCAAATTTGCAAACTTGGCCTAAGGCCAGTATTTTCACAAACTAAAAAAATCTAAGCCCAATGTAAAGAATTGGCATATTTTCCTAATTGCTGTCCGATCTGCAGATTTCTTGCCCTTAGTGGAGATTTCACTTACACTGTTTTACAGAGAAGTAATAGTTTACTTTTTTCCTCTTCCTGAAGATTTTTTAATGCAAGTGGCATGGAGATCCATTCTGTGTCCCTATCAAGCCTAGGATCATCTTCCTCTGTTGGCCACTCTTGAGTAGAATTTGTTTAGTGTCTTGAGATTGCAACTTTTTACTTTCCTTAGGACAAACTGCATTTTTAGACCGAGTATTCTTACCCCACTCTTCCATGTAAGTGAAAAAGCAGTGCAAAATGAAATATGTCCCCATCCAAATCAAATTCCTAGCAGTGGTGAGGACACTTGGCAGCTGACTTCTTTATCTCTAAGGAAAACACAGTCAAAGGACACAAACTGGGAGAAGGGAATGTTGGTGCTTACCTGACTGAGATATGGTATACCACTTAGACTGGAGAACTCAAGAAAGACCCAGGAAGGGAGACTTCCTCCTGTGGGAGATGAGTCTTCCTGAGAGAGTAGATAGGGTAGAGTGCAGACTGGCAAGGCAACCGGGAGAAGGAGGACTTACTAAGTACATGTGAAGGACTGAGTTGTGTTGGTTTTGGTTACTAACGAAGCAGTTTAGTTTAACCAAGTTGGGGTTCTGTAAGCATCCCAGGAGGAAATGATGGTGGGACTGGAGAAAACGCCTTTCGCTGCTTGCATCCCTACAGTGACACAACATTCACCCTCTGTGAGGCATCCGCCCGGCTGCTGTGCAGTCTGGGTGGGAACTGCTTACATGGTTCTTATCAGAGGAAGTTGTGATTGTCATTGAAAATCTGAGTCAAAGTAAGCAATTTCTTAGTCTTTTTGTCTACATGGGGTCAAAACCAATTATGGCTGCCCAGAATAGTTCGATATCCGGATCTCTGTAGGAATCAGTGGGGGATTTAATGTGTTCTTGATAGATAGAAAGGCTAAAAAGGAACCCATAAGTCCGTCAGATCACAAGAAAGCTGACAAAGGAGCAAGAGGGCATCTCTGAAGAGGAATCCCAAGCACTACTGGTACTAGTTCCAGGCACCACACCTCATGCAGACTCCCAAGGAACATGAGGTTGGGGCCTGAGGTGGCATGAGGAGCTGAGCTGGCAACACCATGCCTATGAAGTGCTGGTAACTGGACCTCACGTTGGAAACTTCACACAGCCATCTCTGCAGCGAGCTATGGGGGTGTTTCTGGGCACTGCTTTTCTGCCAGCCTTCCTAACCCTGCTTCAGGGGAAAGGCCATGCCAGAACAGCACACTCTCTGGACAGGTTCATCTTGAGTGCTCCAAAACACAAGAGATCTAAAGGCTTAAAAAGTCAGAGGTGCAGAGGGTTTCAGTGCTTGGATTCAGCCACCTCCGAGGGCTAGAGAATTTCAGAGAACCCCAGCATCAGCCTATTTGCAAGAAATTTATCTTCGCTTCACCCTCTGAGAGTCAGGGACAACCCCTTGGCTCATGAACACAGTCTCACTTGTTTGAAGGAATGGTATGATTCTGGGAACTATGTGAGGCTGGGTTAGAGCATTATGGGGCCTAGCCCATGATATTATTATTATATATTTCAAAACTTAACATCTTCCTGCTGCCTCAACATCCCCACCAACAGACTGTTAGCCCCTGCCCAGATGCCCAGGTATCCCAGTGTGCCAAGGCTGGCCCCTGCCACAAGTTCCCCTTTATGCCCTACCCTGACTATGACATGATGACAAAGATTCTTTGCTTGACCAAACCAGTCAGGCAATCTTTTCCTAGACCCATCCGTCACCATCCCCTAAGTGATGTCTGATAACTCTGGCCTGTCTTCAGCAAGAATACTGCTAGGTCAGTTTTGTCAGAATCTGTTTAGTCCTGATGTTTGCTCTTAGTAAATATCCATCCACTGATCCCCACTTGCTTCTTGGCTATAAATTTCCACTAGCTATATTCAGAGTTAAGCCAAATCTCTCCCCTCACTGCAAAACCCTATTGCTGTGATCCCTATACCTGTCATGATGGTCCTGAATAAAGTCTGCTTTACTGAGTGCTATATGTAGTTTTTATATTTGTGCCTTCCAAAACTCATGTTGAAACTTAACCCTCAATGTGGCAGTTCTGAGAGGTGGAGTCTTTAAGAGGTGATTGGATCATGAATGGGTTAATTCATTAATGGATAATGGTTTAAAGAATTAATGGGTTATCATGGGAGTGGTTCTGGTGACTTTATAAGAAGAAAAACATCGTGAGATGACCTGCAACACCTTGAGACTCTGCAATGGTTCCCCACCAGCAAGAAGATCCTTTGACCTTGGACTGTTCCACTTTCATAACTGTAATAAATAATTATTTGTCTTTATAAATTACCAGTTTGGGGTATTCTGTTATAGACAACAGAAAACGGATTAAGACCCTGTTCTTAAGCAAGTGTCTGAGTAAATTTCTTTTGACTCTAGTGACATGCAAATACACCAGTGAAGTCCCCTCATATTTTTTGCTTGTGTGCTCCACCCTGACCCCCAATTAAAGCTCTTGCCCAAGATCCTCTTCACTTTGTCTCTGCTTCCTACCTGCTTGTTTGGCCCTTTCCTGTAAGGATCCCTGGTGATGTGCAAATAAACTTTGTTTTTCTGTGCCTCTCCTGTGTCCCTTGTGGCCACACCTGACTGATCATGAACAAATACAAAACAGGGCCTTTGTCTCTAGGGCAGCTGTGGAAAGGCGGTAGGAAAGGAGAAAGTTATCACGCTGAACTGAGGAACTGCTTCACTGATAGCTGTCCTATTCTCCCTTACTGCCAGCCTCCAGACATGTGGAGACTCCGTGGGGTCTGCTGCCTCTGCTATCAAGCCTGTCAGGGTGCAGAGAGAGTGTGGTGCTCTGCAAAGTAGTGGCAGCTCCCAGGGGAGTAGACTTGTTCATGGACACCTGAGATGTAGCATGAAGACTTCCATCGATGTTTGGGAGGAAGCTGGTTTGCAGGCTAGGAACTAGTGAATTATGAGTTACCATACTACTGTTTATGTGATCTTATTCATAGGCTAGTGGAATCTGCCTTGCATGATTCAGAGCAGCGGCAGACATCAGATCTTTTCCATAAAAGATACGTGTTTTTCCATAACAAGTACTATAAAGGTAAATTTTCTACTCAGATGTCTGCTTCTGCCTTCATCTAATTTTTTTTTAACCTCTTCTCCATGCAAAGAAAAAGGCTTCTGTTGCGCACTGGGTTTCATTTGGGACAGCTCCTCCTTTTGAAAATTAGTTACTGACTGGTTAACTACTCGACTTCCCAAGCGGAAGATGGCACCGAAACAGTCCCTTTCTCTTCTATATGTCCATCTCTCATAAAGTGTCAGGCTTACTGTGAGTCACTTTGACATTGTTCTGTTGAGACCATGGGCAAGGGCACCCTTGGGTGGGATTTCCCCTTAAGTGAGTGGATGTTTTTCTTGCTAGTCTTACAGCTAAATCGTATAGATAGACATGGGGACTCTTGCCCCTCTCAGAGCACTTGGTCCAGACATGGAGAAATTGGATTGTGTCTGGGGAGACATTCAGATAACCCAGCCTCAGGAAGGCAAGTCTGCAACTAAGCTGGAAAGTGGTTATTTAGGGACCCTTGTTTAAGGGGAATATAAGGTAGGACTTCCTCCTCCCCCAAAAAACAGAATAATTTTTTGGAGGGCAGACATGCTGTAGTACAGGCTTCCCCTGTGAGGTAAGTGTTCCAGGAATCCATTGATATCAGTGTACCAGCTAGCATTGTGAAAGGTTGTGTTCAGCTTCAGTGAATTTTTTTTTTTTTTTGAGACTCTTTCAATGTGTTTGCCCATTTCATAATGGGCGATTTACAAGCACACCTGCCCATACCACACTGAGTGTTCAGCAGTTTTTGAACAAAAACTGCATGACTCCCATGCCCCACCCTCCTTATTCATGCCCCACCCTCCCCAAAATGACCTCAAGCAACTTTTTTCTATTTCCCAGATGAAAAAAGTCCTCAAAGGGAAATGTTTTGCCAGTGTGGAAGAGGTGAAACAAAAAATGACAGAAGCACTAAAAGGAATTAAAACTGACAAGTTCAAAAACTTTTGAGCAGTAGAAAAAGAATCTTGATGGATATATTGCATCAAACTGAGAGTACTTTGAAGGTGACTGAAGTTTAAACATGTGAGAATAAATAAACAATTTTAAATAAATAAATTCTGGGTTATGAACAATTTCATTTATATTAAATGTCCAGAGTACATTAATATATTACAACAGACAAATTGGTCAATATCTGGAGTTGAGAAGAGGGGGCATTGTGGGGGTCAAGGCCAGGAGGTATGGGTTTTTCTGTGGTGATGAAAAAGTTGTAAAATTGATGACGGTGATAGTTTCACAACTCCAAATACACTTAAAAACATTGAATTGTACACTTTAAATGAGTAAATTATATGGTATGTCTCTCTCATACACACACACACACACACACACACACACACTCACTGAGGGACTGATGACCAATACCTAGCAGGATACTATGATCCAACTCTCCAATAATGTACATGAAAGAAATGACTGTTCTTACTTTCACCAGATGAAGTAGACCCAGAACACCTGGGCTCCACATTGCTACACAAACTTATTATTGATTACTGACCAAAAACAAGTCTTTGGGAGTGGGTGTTGGCTAGGCTCATGTGAGGCTTAGTCTTATCAGGCAGAGGAAAAAGAAGAGAAGGATAAAGAGAAAAAGACAGAAATGGCATAATGTCATTCTAGAGCTTTTCTCAGTCATTTCCAAGTCTTCTCCCATGCCTTGGTAATGCCATCTGCGTAGTGCACCCCAAGTCCTGAAAGAACATACAAGGTCTTGTTCCCACTTTTTTCCACGGAGAACTCTCCAACCCTCTCCCATTTCACCACCTATGTCCTACAGATACCCGGGAGCTCTAGGACTTGTACCTCTGGGGTTCTCCTGGGGCTTCTCTGGCAGAAACTTATGGAGTTTTCCAGAAGAGTGATCTTGAAAGAGATGAAACCACAAGAATGGTACTGTCACACTGATTTGGGGTGATTCCATTTTTTAAATGTAAACAGTCATTCTGCAAAGCATTATATGCGTCAGGCCCTTCACAGTCTATGATGTGCTCCCCCCAACTTCAGAAATAATGTGAGTGGAGGAGGAAGAGTACCATGTTCACCCTATTGATCTGTCACAGTTAAAGCCCCACTAGATCTGAACCACTAGAAAGTGATTACTAAGTGGTGGTTGGTTGAGATCCATCAGTGGTGGTTGGTTGAGGAGGTTTGTTCTGAGGGAAGGTGACTGGTGGGCAGCAGCAATTTCTATTTAAATCAGATGAATTGGATTCTCTTCAGCTAGTGAAATAAAGCATTTGCTTGCTTGCTTATTTATATTTATTTCTTCTAATTACAAGTGTTTACATGTTGATAGGGAAAAATTTGGAAAAGACAGAAAAGCACAAAGAAAATGAAAGACATGCACAATTCTAGATACAACCTCTTGTTAACATTTCAGATGGTTCATATTATCAAGGAGAATTGATACTGGAAGAAGATCATTGAACATAAATTTACTTATATTGGAAACTGAAATTTTATCATCAATGATTTGATAGACTTTATCATAAAAAGTTCAGTTTAAATTGTGTGAAATATATTATGTGTAAAATATAGACATATATTTTACACAATGTAAGTACTAAATGCAACTACATTCTACTTCTTAGAACAAATAAAGACAAGCTCATTGTGTTCTTTGGCATAATTGTATGAGGACATAAGGCATTTTTGCCTTTGCAATTTACTTGTGCAACACATTTTAGAAGAGCATTGTACAAAATATATGAGGGCTTTAATTTTTTTTCTGAAGTCATCTTTCAATTCTTTGATATTCAAATTTTTTGAATTTGCTGCCTATTTTATCATTGTCCTGTTTTATCAATTTTCCCTTCTTCTGTTTATGTCACTATTTGCATTCCATCAGTGAGCACTATTTCTTTATGCAATTCAAAATCAGGAAGAAATATCTGGTGGGACTGTTGGATGTGTAGGAATTTCAGGAATGAGGGTCATGCATGATGCCAGCTACAAGGCACGTAGTCATGATGGCTGACTAATGTGGTATCCCTGGGTTCTGAGAGGTAGTTGGGCTTCAGTTGACAGTGCCTGAAATTGCCAAAGCAAACCTCCTATATACACTGCTAACCAGAGTTGTATGTACTGTCTCCTCTCAGGCTTTAATTCCCATGTAAGTATGCTTCTTCCTGGCAGTTTGAGACTACAGATCAACCTGCAAAACAGCACATTTCCAAGACACCTCCCGAGTGAGGTATTGCTGATTTTTTTTCCTTGCCAGCACTATTTTGCACCTTATAAATGCGAACAATCTTGACTGATATTTATTCTCTTAGTAGAGACACAGGAGATAAGAAGACATTTATTCTTTTGTTTCATCTAAATAAAAGTTATTCAGATGTCAGTTCATGAATACATGGAATTTTTCATACTTGCACAAAATATGACTTTGATTTTGTTTTCTGGTAGAGAGCCTAGGAAAAAATGTTATTTCCTCCCTGTTTGAAAACTACTTTGTAATGAGCATTTATTAATAAGACCTTTGTCTTCCACTAAATGTAACCATTTGCTTTCCAAATAAAAACTTTATGCTACTCTTCATAAGTAAACCAAGCTAAAATTAATATGGAACTCAAAAATACTTTGATTAACCAAAAAAATCCTAAGCAAAAAGAACAAAACTGGGAACATCACACTACATGTCTTTAAACTATACCACAAAGTTACAGTATCCAAAACACCATGATAATATCGCATAAAAACCAATTCATAGATCACTGGAACAGCATAGAGAGACTAGAAACAAATCCATGTATTTACAGTCAACTGATTTTCAACAGTTACCAAGAACATTTATTTGGTAAGGGACAGTCTCTTCAATAAATAATGCTGGGAAAACTGAATAACCATATGCAGTAGAATGAAACAAGACACCCTATCTCTCACCATATGCAAATATCAATTCAAAAGAGACTTAAAAGATAATTGTAAGTCCTGAAACTATAAAACTACTAGAAGAAAACGTAGCGAAAATATTTCAAGACATTGTTCTACGCAAAGATTTTGCGGAGAATATTTGAAAAGCACAGGCAACAAAAGAAAAATAGACAAAAGGAATTATATTAAGCTAAAAATCTTCTGCAAAGCAAAAGAAACAATTGGGAGGGCAGAGAGGTGGGATAGACAGTAGTGGAAATCTGCCTGGGGAAGGGGGAGGCACACCTCATCAACAAAGGTACCTGCACAATGGATATTTGTATACCTAACCCTGAGTTGTACCCCAGAATTTCAAAATAAAAAATGTAAAAGTTAAAAACAAAAGAAACAGTCAATAGAGTGAAGAGACAACTAGAAAAATAGGAAAAAACAGTTGAAAACTATTTATCCAACAAGAAATTAATATCCGAAATAAACAAGAAATTCAAACAATGCACTCTTTAATTAAACTCCTCAAAGTCAGTACTGTACTCCACATGAAATAAAAGTTAAATATATACCTCCTATGAATTGTGTTAGTATATATATAAAATCTACATATGTATAAACATCATAATACACCATTGTGACTTCTACTTTAAACATATATTTTAAAGAAATTTACAGAATGAAAAGAACTCCAAATGCTGTCTTTCCTCAACAAAGATTATCGCTTTGACCAAACTCTAGATAGGCTTCTATTAGTTGTTTTAGATCAGGACCAGTCCTTGGACTGTGTCCCCAGTACCTCAGTTGTAGCAAGAATATTTGAGTCAATTAGCTAGACTCATAAGGTGACCTTGAACAAGTATAATGCTATAAGAAAGCGATTGGCAGTAGCGGAAAACTGTCAGGGGAAGCGGGGGTGGGACTGGCAGTTGGGGGAAACTGCTAGGGGAGGGAGAGGCATACCTCATCAACAAGGGTAACTGCATGATCAATGTTTATATATCTAACCCTGAATTGTACCACACATCTTTATAATAAATAAACAAATTTTTAAAAATTAGCTAGAAACCTCACCCTCAACATCTGATCACCCTTAGTATCTGATCAAACTTCTCACTTACCAACCCCCAGGTGATATCTAGTCACCCTGCCCTGCCTTCAGCAAGAGTTCTGTCCGTTTAGTAAGAATCCTCATTACTAATGATGTTTCTTTTAGTCATTTTCCATCCACTGACCCTGCCCTGCTCCTTGGCTGTAAATCCCCACTTGTCGTTTCTGTATTCAGAACTATAGACAAGGCTTAGTTAAGTTTACAGAATTTCAACGTCTTTCTATGTAAGGGTTCATGCAGAGTTACAATGGTCTGATTAGTCAGGGGTAGGTTACTCTGGGGAAAGGCATATTTAATATTCTTCTTTTTTTTTTTTTTTGAGTTGGAGTTTCACTCCATCGCCCAGACTGGAGTGCAGTGGCTGCTCCTGGCCACCGCAGCCCCACTGGGCTCCGGTGATCCTTTCCCATCAGCCTTCCGAGTAGCCAGAATTACACCTACCACGCCCGGCTGATTTTTGATTTATGGTAGAGATGAGGTCTCACCAAGTTGCCCAGGTGGGTCTCGAACCCGCGGGCTCAGGCCACCCACTCACCTCAGCCTCCCAAAGCGTGGGATTACAGGCTGAGCCACTGAGCTCGGCCCATATTTAATATTCTACACTGAGGATATAACTGTCATAGAGTCTTGAGTGCCATCTAGCCTGAGTTACATGCAAGACAATACAGGAGGCAGTTAATCTATGACAAAGATCAGAAGGGCTGGTCTCTTGGATCTCCCGGTCATTTAAAGAACAAGAACAATGAGGAAGAGATTAAACTCTAATCCAAGAAGCAGAATTGCAAACATGTTACTTGACTCTTTCTCAAGGGCTTATCTTCCTCTTTGATGTAATAAATTTAGAGTCCTAAAAATTTATTTTTGCACTACGTATTTTTGTCTTTTGAACTACTTTGTTCAAATTTTGCATTGCTACCTAGCAATAAATCATAAATGCTTTTTCTCTGCCATCAAATATTCTGTAACACAATGTTGTTGGCTGCACATGCCTTGGTGTAACCTACCAGAATTTGTTTATTTATTATTTTTTAATTGGCTGAGATTCTGCACCTGCCATTACCCGCCAGGGCTCAGAGTTTATTCTACCGCTCCTCTATTATTAGACATTTAAGTATTTCTGTTTGTTTTCATACATAAGGAGCAAGGAGACAAACTCAACAGCTACTAGGTGGCTGCCCAATGACTGTGTGGCTGCACGGCTGCACTGCATGACTATGGCCGGGCCACTTCACTGCATTGTACGTGAGGAATCCCCGGAAACACAAGTCAGGATGTGCATAGTGCTCTCCACAGCTGTGCTGTGCTGTGGCCATGCCTTGAAGCTCTAGGTCCCTGTCAGGAAAAAGGAATATGTGAAGTGTTTGAAAGATCCCCATGAAAGTGTGAATTGAAGGCTCACAACTAAAGAATATTTTGTTAATCCTGAAATTATTAGCCATGCCCTAATTACTAGTCATGGACAAACAGTCCACATAAGGCTGGTGGTGTTGAGGAAAGCGTGGATTGCGTACATTACCAGACTCACTGGCTCCTTTCTTCTTTTGCTTATTTCTGCTTTGTGCTTAAATAGGTGCACATGTCTAATCATACTAGCCCCTTCCTTCTCTACTGTTCTCAGCACCAAGTTCCAGTCAATTAGTAGGAAGTGTGTATGCGTAGCTACACAGAGATGATAGATTGACAGCAGGATATTTGCAAAAACTTGACTAGGGAAGAGAAGAATATTCTTTACTGCTGATTTCTATTTAGGAAAACTCTCCTGCTGGGTAAAACTTATGTTAGAAAAGAAGGCACCTTCACATTAATATAATTATACCTTATTTGCTGACCTGGATATTTTAGAGATTCTTATTTTGCTTGAAAAACTTTTGGAAATGAGACAAAAATATATTTTATTTATACTCCTTTCTAAAATAAAATTTTAACTGAAATTATATATATATATATGGCGATAAAACTAAAAATCCCATCTGTTGGAAGAAGAGAGACAGAGAGAGAGAGAGAGAGAGAGGGAGGGAGGGAGAGAGAGAGAGGAGGTGGTGGAGGGGAAAAAGTAAGGGAGAGAAGTACTCCAGGTGCCCTTCTTGGGGCGCTGAGCTCCCTCTTCTGGTGGGGACAGCTGGGGTCCTGTAAGCAAAATCATTGATCCTTTTCTAATGTGTTAATACTATATTTCTGCAAGTGACCAAAATTTTAGAATCTTAAACCCTCATATACACAATTTAAAATATTTTATCTCTCCATTTGTCAAGAAAAGATTTGGCAAGGGAAGGAGTGAGTCATACGATGTTAATTACTTCTAGTCTTGTATTATTTCCCTGGTTATGTGAATGTAATGGAAATTCTGTTAGCTTAGGCAGAAAGTTTCTCTTTAGGAAACTTTTATATTATATATCTGTTTTATATTATATATCTGTCTTTTATTAGTAGTAGTAGTAAACTTTTTATACCTAGAATTGAGAATTAATAAGATTTATTTCATCTATATGAGGGCCTATCGAATATGGTATTTATTCTCCTCCTGTTACTTAGTTAACAAAAACAACATTATTGAGATAGCCTGATACAATTCAGTCAGACCAATAAAGTAACATGCAAAAAAAAAGTATAGGTTGGCTATATGAATCTCACTAATGTAGTGTTTATTGTCACCACCACCAAAGGACATTCATGGCTTTTTTGAGTGCACAGCTTCTTCAGACATTGTATTGGCTAGTACTGACACAATACCTGCCGATAGCCTAGAAGTGGGCAGTGCAAAGGATCAAGGCTAACCTAAAGTTGTACATACTGATAAGGAGTTATTTAAACCTGAAAAAACGTTTTCCCATAAGTTGAATAAAAACTTTTCCCCATCACCATAACAACCTAAAACCTAAACCTTTGGATAATTGATGGGAACATGATTAGAAAGCTATATTAGTGTGTGGTGTCTGAGATATTGATCTTTAGGGACTTAATTCAGGACACTTATTTTTTTCTTGTTATCTTTTGCATTTTGTGATACGTATTTATAGCACTCAGAAGTATCAAGATATATACAGGGGCTCCTGATATGTTTGCAAAATCCATCCTTCGTGTCTTTTGTAGGCTTGACATAATGACATAAATTATATTCCAATATTTTATAAAATCCAGTGTCTCAGTTAGAAAATAGGCTGCATAATAATATAGTAATAAAATCAATAAATACTATTTATTGAGCATTTACTCTATACAAGTACCCTACTAAGTATCAAATGCCTTATCTTATTTAAACCTTACTAATATTATCATTATTTTACACATGACAAAACTGAGACATGGAGTATCTATTTATATATTTATCACTTCCAGACATTACAGCAATCCAAATGTTAATGTAGTCTTATTATGGTTAGTGCTATTCGGATTCTGTTTAAGAAACTGTGGGAGGCTGAGGTGAGTGGATTGCCTGAGCCCGCGGGTTCGA